>NC_135553.1:17627500-17692500 GCF_964340395.1 Glandiceps talaboti
CCGCTATAATAGAGATTCCACTTCAAAGGTGATTTAATAACTTGCCTTATTGCTTGGTGTACTAATTTCCTGTGATATTTCCATGCAGGAGTGAAGTCAGCAATAACTATGTTTTTCCGGCCTTCGGAAAGAATGTCCGCTAAAATAAAGATTCCCATCAGAAAATGAACACTAAAGACACTGTACTACAACTGAATCGAAACCGTTTTTAAATAATGCTCCCAGCTTGCTGGCTTGGATTACCGAAAAAAGATCATTTAAATTACAAATGATAAGACTGTTCACATCATCTTGTATCGATTATTTTTGTCATCTAGCCAACCCTGGGAACATCATTACAAACGATCACATATTTGACAACAATTACACATATTGACCAAAAATGACACTTGTAACTAATTTGCGGGCCATATAATCTTTTATCGATTATCTAAAAATTCCTAATAATATCAGGACTAATCACAAACCACTAGTTGAGGGATTCATTATATTTTAAAAGCCAAAACAGCATGTAGTTTTGTAAAGAACTGTTTTGCATATCAGGAATTGAGAAATCTGGTCATAAACAATCCTTTTCCTAAACATTCCCAGGAACATACCGACCACATGTTGCACTAATATATCAACTACATGTACTTTTGGAGTGTAAGATTATTAAACCACAAACAATGCATATCAACAATGATGTCACGTCATGAACAATTTTCATCTATATATCCCTAGGAACATCATCATATTTCAGCCCTATATGATCAGTAGTAATCACAAACACAACTCTTTCTTCTAACAACTGGGCTTGGCATTGTATGGGCAATTTCCAAGAGGTGTGAAGCTTCCAACTTTCTTTAATTCCTTATCATACATTGTCCCTAGTCATCGAAGTCAAACTTGTCAAGCAGCATGATGCGATAAGCATGAACATCACTTCGCTGGGTCTAATGCACCTTCACTTTAAGAATGTCTCGGTGTAATGATATGAGATGTTAATCATACACGGTAATTTCCAATACCAACTTAATAATACATTTAAACCTGCATGGAACATGTTGGAAAGTTTAGTTTTTTTTTACAAATCACAAGAGGTTCGTGTGATACTTACATGAATAGATATAGGGTCGTCCAGCAAAGTCATTCTGTTTAGCGACAAGTGATTCTCTGACCAACTTAATGTTATTTAGCACAACACAGTGAGTAAGTCCAATGTTCAGAGTGAATATATCGCCATACTTTTCAGACAGTTTCGTTAACTTGGTATGCGGGTCTTTAGCGATCACTGCAAATAGTCAAAGAAGGAATAAACGTCAGTAAAAACGATTTATGGTCCATCTCTTCAGGCCCCATTTTGAAATCCTATTGTATTCTTCTGTGACAGAGCGCCCTCACAGTATGGATGATGAATGCATTACATATGGAAAATAAGAGAAACACATTATTCTAATGAATACGAGAGAAATGGTGAAAACGTTCAAAGAATTTCCTATTGCATCTCTATAGTGGTTTTCAAATGTATGGATGCTGACAGATAAAAACTAAAAACTTACACATTGCACTGCCTATAACAGGCCATCCGACTGGTCCAGGGGGAAAACCAGCGGGTTTGATCATTCCATAGAGGAGGTGACATACCAGCAGACCAAGCAATAACAATAGAACATATGTCGGGTTTGATAGTATACTAAAGAGGTGGCCTATGATTGCAGAAATCATTTTGGCTGGAAAAAAGGGATGCAACAAGAATAACGTTATCAAACTGTGAAGCGATTGACGATTAGTGCTTGACTGTCAGTAAACCAACACAATGGACATATTTTTGACGACTTCTACATTAACTTTCTTAAACTTTCTTAAAATAATTCTAGTACCTGTTATAATTTTATATTTCAATGACCTTGCATCATTCACTAAACACATGATGAGTTGAATTAGTCTAATTAGGATTGTCTTTACGTTAGGATTACGTCGTGTGGGTGTAGACATGCATTAATGAACCTGTTACATATCTACACTGCGTAGTGTTGTCTAGTTTGATTTAGTTGTGGAGGGGTCGAGGGCCCACTGTTTAGATTGGTTGGTTGACTGACTATTAAGTTCTTTCCGGTACCTCGCTCGTCATCACCATAAAGGGAAGGCTTAGTCAGTACTACTGATTTAGTGTGTGGACACTTTAGAGGGTGGGTGGGTGGGCGGTAAGTGTCCTGCTCCGCAGTGAGAAGGCACAATTATTACACCTGGGTAAAACCCTTAAAAACCCTTCTCATGCATATTTATAGTTGATAAGCCAATCACTGCTTAGTGTAGATAGTTACATATCTACACTGCGTAGTGTTGTCTAGTTTGATTTAGTTGTGGAATGGTCGAGGGTCCACTGTCTCCTCTCTGTGTTTTCCTCCACTTGTCCACTCCCAACACCCCCTCTCTCCAATACTCATCAACCCACTTACACCAACTTGAGAGGTTGACTAAGGTATTGAATCTGCAAACATTATCTATCCATTCAGGTATATTCTTGAGACTATAGGGTGTTGGTCTTGCCTGCTGTCAAACTTCACGAATTCTGTCATCCAATGTCACTATATTTTTAGGCAGCGGTAGTACCCAACTTTATACTAAATCGTTGTCTCATTTGATTTCTATTTACATATCTCTGTAGTTACTATGTATAAATATCAGTCAAATATTAGCTATTATACCAATCAGACATGTGAAAGTATAATGCGACCCAGGTCAAAATGTTTCTATTAATCGTCGCTTCCTATTTTGTTGGGCGCTAGAACCTGACCCGTTTCTAATCTTATTCATAGATTCATAGATTCATTCTGACTATAGGCCTGTCTGGCTTCTACTGTTAGCTCTGTGCTCACTCAGTCATGAGGTTCCTGTGTACCTTCAAGTTTATCAATACCTTGCAAAATACTGACACATTTTCAAGTCTCAGTACTTTTAGCAAAAGATGTCCTAAATGAAATAGTTGATGTGTGAATTTAACGCAATTTCGGTAATTTTATGTTCTTTGAATTTATTTTATTTCTATTTTTACTAGTTTTGTAAATATTGTATGCATTTTAGTCTTTCCAATTTCAGAGTGTCTGTAAATGGGGTAATCCTGTAGACATCTCAAATAAATAAATAAAATAAATAAATAAATACATACTAGTCTAATATCGTATTGCAAGTAGCTCCAGCTTGGGGACGGTTTCAATAAATGTTAATGTACTAGTCTAGCATATGCTATTATAGGTAGCTCCAGCTTGGGGACGATCTCGGGAAATGTTATTGTGTTAGTGTAATATGGTATTGTAAGTAGCTCAACGCTGGGGACTGTCCCAGAACATGGGTTTGTTCTAGTCTAGCATATATGCTATTGTAAGTAGCTCCAGCTTGGGGACGGTCTCGGTAAATGTTAATGTACTAGTCTAATATCGTATTGCAAGTAGCTCCAGCTTGGGGACGGTCTCGGTAAATGTTAATGTACTAGTCTAATATCGTATTGCAAGTAGCTCCAGCTTGGGGACGGTCTCGGTAAATGTTAATGTACTAGTCTAATATCGTATTGCAAGTAGCTCCAGCTTGGGGACGGTCTCGGTAAATGTTATTGTGCTAAATGTAATATGGTATTGTAAGTAGTTCCAGGCTGGGGACTGTCCTAGTTGCAATAATTGTAGCGTCTTGTTGCGGTTTTGAAGGTTACGTTTTTCGTCTGTTTTGGTGACTTTTTAAGTTTTAGGTGCGGGTTAAGGTGAAATGCACCTCGACTTCGGTCAATGATTTTTAGTAATGCCCCCCCCCATTAAACTTTTAGGGGGTTATGAACACAGTGTATTTATAAGCCCTCCACATGGAAACTAAAAAACACATTAACGAAACATTGGGAACTGCTAGAAAATAATGTAACCTTGAACAAACTCTACCCGACCACACGAATCATATCACAAAAAAGGAACAAAAATCTTAAAGCTAAACTGAATTCTCTATAGGCCATAAAAGCCAGGCTGAAAAAAAGCCAGGCTGGTCATAATATACTCAAAATACTCGCATCTCTGCTTGATGAACAAAATTGAATTTTAAGCCAAACAAAAGCGGGAACACTGTCCCGTTAGACAGAACTGCGACTGATGAAGGACCCCAACAGCCGGTCCGAAACGTCTAAAAAGAAGGGCCAACTAAGTATCGGCCCGGGGACATATCGCCAATGTCTTCCCTGCTAATTTACCCTAATACTAGGGTCAATAACCTTGACAAAACGGTCACGTGGATAACTGACCTTCAAACCGATTTATTAACACACAAAAAAATAATCAAGTCTGAACCAGCGTGGAAAAATATTTCCACTTATTAACAAACTTGATCTAACAACCCACAGTTGGTTACATGGTAAACGGAATTTAACATTGGTGGTATTCGGAGTCCCCTTCCCCCTCTTTCTACTTACAACCTAATGATTTCAATTCCTAAAAGGGTAAAAAAATAAAGAGTATCGATAAAAAGGCAGATGGACACAACAACGATAAACGTACGCTTACGGTACCACTGCGAACGGTATCGATACAGAAACACCACAAGGATAAACGAAAGCATTTCACGAACTTGTTTCTAGGGGGCGTCCTGGGCTTGGAGGTGTCCTGGCCTGGAGGAGTGCCCTGGGCCTGAGCCTGGAGGTATGCTGTTAGACTTTTATGGTTTCAATGGAACCGATATATGATAGGGACCCTCTCCATAAACACGAGTGCGCAATCACATTAATGATTGAAGGCAAGGGTTAACAATTCGTTGACGTGTCACTGCGACGGGCTTGGTGTTACGTTTCGCGAAGCCCGAGTGTTCTGATGCAATTCTTGTTTATATTTACGGAGTGTGCGATCCTAGAAACCTTGTTATTTTATACCCGTTTCATATATTATTTGCCAAGTATCTCAATGGTGTAACACATAAGGAACATGGAAGGGCTGAATGAAATCTATGACGCGTAGCTTTATGGCTATGACCGACCGTTATAATTTACAGCAGTGAACATACGCATACTGACCTCACTTAAGGTCAGGTTGAACCTCAATACTAAGTTCTGTGCTCTGACTACACTATAAAGCAGTAAGCTGTAGATAGTATACTAACATACCTTGTTTGACGATGCCCGTTGTCACCTCAGTGTGCCTCTAATGCGAATACGTACACTGGATAGAGGCTGTATTCGGTAGTCACGTGATAAGAACGTATGTGTACAAATAGAATGACGTCATGGTAGTCTATGAGTAATACTAAGGGGTAAAAGCATTTGATTTACCGTTTGAAGATTGTCGGGAAATAAATTGTCGTCGGCCAAAAAGTGGGAAAAAATGCTGACCAAGTGAAGACAACAATTTTTTTCCATTGTATGAGGTAAAAGAATTGTGGTACATGTGTCTCTGAATTTTAGACTCTCGTCAAAGGTTTATACTAAATGTTGGCAAATACTGACACCGTCAAATCAAATTTAAGAATACTGACCTGGCTTAGTACTTGGAATTTTTAAAGAACGTAAACGTTCACGAGTTTTCTGAATAAACGCTTTTTGACCAGGAGAGGGTATTGTTATTTAACATTACATGTTAAATAACAGGATTACCAGATTATCACTCTTTTAGCATTGAATTTCAAACATTTCCAGGGACACAAGGGAAACCCTCTCCCTCCCGTACCCACCCCTTCTTTGCTACTTTGTATTTTGATTCAAATTACCAACTATTTTAGTATCTCGATATATTTTAAAAAACAAACAAAAGAAAGCATTCTTGATTTTTAAATATGGAACCAATGGCGTTGTAACACAACTATAGAATTGATGTGTTATTACCTTCCGTGAGGAAGATTATATATTAGTGATGGAATGTGTGTGTGTGTGTGTGTGTGTGTGTGTGTGTGTGTGTGTGTGTGTGTGTGTGTGATAGTTTTTTCCAAAAAAGACTGGCCCAATTCGAATGAAATTTGGTGCTTGTATTATTCATGGTAAAGACTAGAACCAGTTCAGTTTTGGTAAACATACCATGAATATTAATGAGCTATTTATATAATTAATTGTTTTCGGTAATTAGGCTATATCTTGAGAATGATGATTTAAATTTGATATAATTCGGGACATGCATTGATGATAACAACGTGCATGTGTCATATAAAGTTTGATAATATAGCTTGTAGTTTTAATGACTCCTTTGCATAATAATTTAATGCACAATTCAAATTCGATATAACTTGGCACATACTTCAAACATTAGAAGGGGCAAAAGCTTGTTGATGTCGCTTTTTATTTTATGGAGTAATTTGCATAACTAATGATATTAATGATAATTAGGCTAAATGTTAAGAAAGCACTTCTCAAATTCAATATAAGTTGCTACCTACATCAACCATAACATGGTGCATAGCTTCTACAAAGCGTGTGCTGTAGCTTTTAGTTTTAATGACTCAATCTAATAATTAATAATCTTCAGTAATAAGCCCATATTTTCAAATTTCAAACTTTATACTTTAAATTCAAATCCAACTAATCGCTAATGTTCTGATAAGCTTGGTGATGTTGTTTTTAGTTTCAATGACTCATTTGCATATTTAATAATTTTCAGTAATTAGACTATACATGTACTCACAAATGCACTCTTCAAATTCAATAAAATGTGGTACATACTTCAAACATAACTAATTCCATATGTTGCATTCCAACAATTATTGTGCGTAGGAATGAAAATCTAAAGACTCTGCTCTTATGCCCAGTTTAAATCTGTTTAAAAATGTTTTATGTACACCATAAAGTTACTGTTAGTATTGGTAGCATCTTCATTTCTGAGTCAGTTACGTCAATGTTTTGAAGGTTTATCCACTTGCCAAACATGGTGTCATTTTTGCAATACATATCACTGTTTCAATGATGCTATGAGCTTGGTCTTGTTGCTAGGCATATGGGCATTCTCGTTTTGGCCACCATGAGTACCTTAAAGCCAGTTAAGAAAACAGTAAACATTTCACACAGTATTCTTATTGATCATATATGTTTGGAGTGGTCAAAGGACATCACAACTCCCTCTCTTAGCTCTTGTATGGTGTTTATTAGTTATTCATTATGTAAATTTGGACTTTATTGACAATAAATGGGAGAACACTTGTAAGAGAGCAGAGTAGCTCTCCACGTTTATGGGAAATGAGTTGAACGAGTACATATGCTCAGTTCTCTGCTGTCCTGATTGTGTTTGTCCGGGCTTTGAATATAAACCTGTGTGATGTCCACTCAACCAATTCTCTAAAGTTCAAGTAATCCCGTGTGCAAGTACAGATATGATAGTGACCCTTTGTATAGATACATGATCTACTTGCTGTGCCCAGAGATCTTAGTAACATATTCTCTTAGCCATAACTTTGTAATATATGTAAATTAATGTATATAGGCTATACGAGAATAATGTAATAATAATATTCTTTTATAAACTTATGCACCGAGAAGGCAAAGTGATGATGACTGATCCTGATGTGAGGTGTTCAGTGTCATGGCAGGAGCTGTTATAAGCTGAAGACTTTGCTCCTATGCCAAGTTTAAATCTGTTTAAAATTATGTTATATACACCATAAATTTACTGTTGGTATGGGCAACATCTTCATTGCTGGGTCAGTTATGTCAATCTTTTAAAAGTTTATCCCCTTGCCAAACAAGTTGTTATTTGTCCAATACATATCACCGTTTCTTTGATGCAATGGGCTTGGTCTTGTTGCTAGGCGTATGGGCATTCTCTCTATGATTATCTTTGCAATATGTACCATCATTTGGGTGTTGTTGTGGGCATGCCACATGGTCTTGTAGTAGTATATATATATTTTTTGCCTACCACAAGGAATAGTTAATCCGTTCAATTCGATTCAATTCAATTCAATTGTGTTCAAAATGGCCACTATTGATGGTAAGAATGATTTTTTAAACAAGTTTTTTTTTTGCAAATGGAACCCTGTAACGACGTCCAGAGGGAAGCTTCTGGAAGTGAGTATGTAATGGATGTGTCCGGTCATTAACTATTTTCAATGCCTTTCTTTTTACTGACAACTGATGCAAGTGACAAAGAGAAGATTGCTTGCTACCGATGACTTTTTCAGCTATGTTGACAATGCGAGAAAGCTTACTTCTGTTCTTTACTGTCAGATTGCCAAACGAAAGTGCAATATTAGAGGACAGCACACTTTCAATGAGAGACCTATACACCAATTGAAGGACACTTTGACTTGCACCAAAGGATCTGAGTTTCCTCAGGAGATAATTCACTGTTGGGCTTTTTTTAAGTTATGCTTTTGTTTGTTTGTCTGTTTGTTTGTTTGTTTGTTTGTTTGTTTGTTTGTGTTTGTGTGTGTGTGTGTGTGTGTGTGTGTGTCTGTCTGTCTGTCTGTCTGTCTGTCTGTCTGTCTGTCTGTCCCTGTGTATGTCTGTCCCTGTGTATGTATGTATGTATGTATGTATGTATGTATGTATGTATGTATGTATGTATGTATGTATGTATGTATGTATGTATGTATGTATGTAGGTGTGTTTGTCTGTGAACACGATATCTCAAAAACTACAGCATCGATTCTGATGAACCTTGCTACATATCTTCTATGTGCTACTAGAAAAAGCTAACTAGAGTTTGGTAAACAACCAATGAACATTAATGAGTCATTTGTACAATTAATGGTTTTTAGTAATTAGGCTATATTTTGGACACACACTTCAAATTCAATATATATATATATATATATATATATATATATATATATATATATATATATATATATATATATATATATATATATATATATATATATATATATATCAATATAATGTCGTACATATGCTAAACACATGTTCCATAAAGTTTGTTGATTCAGCTTAACACCTTTACAAATAATTCGCATATTGAATGAATTTCGGTAGTTATGCTATATCTTAAGAATGCATACTTCGATTCCAATATGATTTAAATAAACAAGTTATCCATAACAAAGTGCATATATGTCCTATAAAGTTTGTTAATGTAGCTTACAGGTTTAATGAATAAATTGCATAATTAATGACTTTTGTAATTGTGCTTTATCTTTAAGCATGCAAGCTTCAAATTTCATATACTTTGGTTTATATATCAACCCTAATAATGCTCACATGTACTTTAAAGTTTGTTGATATAGCTTATACTTTTAATGAGTAATTTGAATAATTAATGATTTTCGTTATGAGTTATATCTTCGGTATACACGCTTCAAATGCAATAAAATTTGGCATATACATCAACCATGCACAAAGCACACATGTCGTCTGAAGTCTGTTGGTATGGTTTTTAATTTGTCTAATGACTAATTTGCATAATTTACGATTTTCGTTAATTAAGTGCAAACTTCAAATTCTACTATATTATCTTATCTGAAATTTAAAGCTTATATGTAATGATACTGCCTCATTAATTATCAAAATTAGTATTGTTTAATGTTTTAAATAATTAGGCAATACGTTACCCATACAAGCTTCAAATTTCATATAATTATTTTTCCCAACTATGTGGTACACCATGTATAATAGCTATGATTTAGAATTTTACTTTCAAACAATGTGTGTAGGCCAAAAAGCCTATGGTTTTTGCCTTTATGGGAGGCATTCAGGATAAATCTGGTTTGAATGTATATCCGGCATATCCACCTTCATTTGGTTGTTGTGGGCATGGTCGAACTAAGAATGACGATGAATGCCTTTACCACATATATTACCATGTAATCGAATATTTGTAACATCTGTCATTACAATGCTCATTGAGATTTGAAAAATAAGTAACACCACCTACAGGCTTTATTTACATATCGATTAGAGAACGATTAATGCTAATCTGCGAAACTTGTTATTATTTGATTCAATATATTATGGTACAATGTTTTCATAAATTTACATATAAAATCAAATCTACCAGTTCTGAACGGTGTAATTGTACGTATGATTTATTTACTGGTATTACTGGTATTTCTTGATAAAACGATTATATTTAACCTAGCTGTGCAATTCTTCAGTTGAGAAGAGTAATACTGATGTTGGTTGTACACAGCATACAGAAGGGTGTCAAGTTCAAGACTTTCATCCCTTGTTCTCTTACTAACGCTTTCTAGCGACTGCTTTGTATGGAAATAATCGAATCACTGCCGCCTCGTAATTTGGCTTTAGGGATGGTGGGTTACTTCCTGGGGGTACAGTAAAAACGGTGTTCTGGAAAATGTTGACAAACATAAGGAACATCTCATTTTTGGCCAGAGCTTCACCGACACATACTCTTCTACCAGCCGAGAATGGTATGTAACTTTCAGCCTTTGGGATCAAGGTACCATCTTGGGTCAGAAACCGTTCTGTGAGAGTAAGAAAAAATATTCATGTATATTTAAAAAAAAAATTAATTCAGAATATAATGGTATATATACAATGTATATATATTCGTGTGTATGTATGATTGCGTATATGACTTGTGTGCAGTGACTTAAACTAAAACCACTCTAAATACATGCCAATATTGAAACATACCTGGTCTAAATTCTTCAGGATTTTTCCATTCTTTCTCGGTCATATGAATCTTCCATTGGTTAACCATTATCCATGTACCTCTTGGAAGACAATATCCACCTAAAAGTGATTATATTCACGGTCATTAGATGACTGTCGACCCGTCAAGAATATGATCATATGTAAATATTGTGGTTACTACAACTAGTATTAAACACTGAAGTAAAACACTTCCTTCCTCTATGTGCTACACTCGTTTATAACATTCAAGTGTAAAGTATACTGTTTCAATTGGTTTATCTACAAGCCTAGTATGTGGCCTGTCTAATGTGGTCAATTGGTAAATGGAACAGTATACTTTTACACTTGATATGGATGCTTTAAACGACTGTGGTACAAACAGAAAATGCTTTACTTTGGATTTTACTTTTTAATTCTAATGGAAAGGAATCTGCATGGAACTTCGAAATGTATGAAATTGTGAGTTAAAAGGTTTATGTGAGTCCTGGTTAGTAGGAGAGCTTAAATTACAACGTACAGTACTAGTAGATAGGCTGTCATCGGAGGAGGCATGATATGAGATGAAACTAAAGGAATGAGTGAGGATATAAAAGAACAAAGCAATGCAGGTGGTTACGAACAATTCTATCTTTTCAAAATACAGGATTTACTAAAATTGTGAAATATGTTATTGGATGTAATTATATACATTGTGTTAATATACCTGTCTTAAACGTTCTTAGCCAAGGCGAGTTTTTATTGCTTATAAAAACTGTACACAACAGTACTGACCGACAGATGTATCACACGTAGTTGTGTGTGGTACTCCGATTGGTGCCACAGTACGGATTCGCATGGTTTCGTGTATGACAGCTTCACAGTATGGCAGTCTTGACCGGTCTGAAAGTTGGCACGGACGATCTCGACCAATAGCGTTGTCAATCTCATCATGCACCTTAGCCTGTACATCCGGGTAATTCATTAGATAGGCAACACACCAGTTTAGAGCGTGAACAGTGGTATCTAGTCCAGCTGAGAAATAGACAGAAACACAAGAGATTCATAGAATATGAATAAGAAATTTATGTGATTCTTCATATTGTGCGATTCTGCGAATGACTAACTTCTGTGTTTTATCGACACGCCCTGTTGCACACCACTTTAACCATAGACCCTCCACCAACTGATAGACCCTCCACCAGTTGGTTCTTTTGATGTAACCATAACAATGTAGGCAACAGGTTTCATTTCCCATTGTTTTCAACCGAATCAAAACACACATTGCAAAAAGCTTCATGCTATACTTCATGCTTTGACTGACATGTCAATTGTCTTTACGCTTTAAGTAGCGACATGTACAGTTACCACGATATGTAACCCCTTTCGCATATTGTTGCATATACTTTCAAAGACATCTACAATTCAGCTAAAATTATTTACCTCCAAATACGTCAGCTATGGTCTGTCTGATATGTACATCTGTGATTAATCCAGCATTCTCACTTCCTTCTGCTTCAAACTTGGCGTGGAGGAGATCATCTATCAGGTCACGATGGTTGTCTGTCAGTAATCACCAACAAAGAGTCAAATATGTTATTCAATTACTAGAACAAAGAACTGACATCACGGTTTTCGTAATTAGGCGCCGGATAAGGGGGGTTCTTCAAATCGTTCTAGTCCTGTAGGTTCCTTATTCGCATTATTTGAATTACGTATGTATGTATGTATTCTATGTATGTATGTATGTATGTATGTATGTATGTATGTATGTATGTATGTATGTATGTATGTATGTCTACAATGTACCCACATAGCCAATGTACCCACATAGCTACCGTTTAAGCTACTTACACAGCCATAACTATTGAACAATTGTTTATAAAAGTTAATGTTGTTGCAATTCAGGAAATACGTACGATCATAAATGAATGACAAATAGAAAGTAATATTCCCATTCAAGAAGTAAGTTCATCTATACCTTTATATTGGTCAAATGTTTCCTTGTGTTCATCAATCTTCTGTTGGATGAGTTTCAGAAATTTGTCAACTGTTTCTCTCATCAACTTCTCTCCACTGGTCCGTGGAATGTAGCGGAGGAATGGAATGAGATCGGCCAACAGACCACCACTAGAAAATGCATCGACTAACTCCTTGAATATATCCATTATCTTTTTCAATTCAGGGTCGTCTATGGCATACCTTGTTAATGATAAAGAGATTGTTGTTAATATTCATGCATGGAAATGGTGAGGTTATTGGTATCATCTATGGAAAATTCAAAATAAATATCAATAAAAATTGGTTCGTATTGAAGAGATTTTGGGCAATGGATTTTTCATCGATGTTTTTTTTTAAATATGGCTGTGTTGATATATGAATTGTGTTTACGTCACACTCAGAATATCAGAATATGCCTTGAAACGATCAAAATTAATCATTTTTTAGTGGACGACATTTCGTGGAAAGGCACTCTGAGAATTGACCAAATGGTCGTTGGCCACCCTGTACAACAGGCTTATTCATAACGTGAGACAGATACACTTGATATAATGATAATAAACAAACACATGCAGTCTATACATTCTAATTATGTCTTGAAGCTTTAGTTACTATGGTAACTGAAATATATATATATATATATATATATATATATATATATATATATATATATATATATATATATATATATATATATATATATATATATATATATATATATATATATATATAGTTTTGGTAGTGCTGGAACTCTTTCTTGGTTGTAACTCGGAGTTTCACGCATAGTGCGATCATCAGACAACTCTGAGGCCTACTCTCTGGGTGTGCTGTATATATAGAGTGTAGACAATAGAAATACCATCACTATTGTCTGTGTCGGTGGGTTGGTGTTGGTTGTTATTGTGTGAGGTATTGGGTGCGGAAAAGTAAGTGTTGGCGGGTTGTTACATGTTGGGCTTTGATTTATATTTGATATATATATATGTATATATATATACACATTGATAAGTAACTATTTCATGTGTAGAACTCGTGATCTTTACCCCATCCTAACAGTACCTACGTATAATAACAACACTAACCAGATATCTGAATAAGTATATATATATATATATATATATATATATATATATATATATATATACTAATTCAGATATCTTGTTAGTGTTGTTATTATACGTAGGTACTATTAGGATGGGGTAAAGATTACGAGTTCTACACATGAAATAGTTACTTATCAATGTGTATGACGTAAGACATAGCATACCTACCGTTTGCCAAAGGACATGTTACAAATGATATTGGCAATCATTGTAAATATCAAGGGTGTCGGATCAAAAGGTTCTCCAGCTTCAACAGTTTTCATCAATTGTGGAAGAGCATCCTCACTTACAGCTCTCTCTAATCGCTCTCCACTGGCATAATTCCTGGAGTTATAAAAAGAAATACAATTTGACAAGAAAGAACTATTAAATATGTTAATTACAAACCGGAAAAGATGTAATTACTATAAATCTCAACCACATGTAAATGATTTACATGAAGTTGATATAAATACTAATTGAACAATTAGATATAATTGTTGATATAAATACTAATTGAACAATTTTGACGTTTATTAGCATTCATGATGGAATGATAAACAATGATACTTGGTAAAACTTCAAATAGTGTTATTCGATGTATGAGTATACATTTGAGTTATTAAAAGTTTGTTTGTTTGATTATAGAAAATGCAGAGATTCTAGAGAGTCAATCTTTCTCGCTTCTTATTTTAAATATGATTTACAAACTTGCCTTACTGCTTGGTGTACTAATTTTCGGTAGTCGGTAGCTACTGTGTCTTTCCCGCCTTCAGAATTAATGCCCTCTATAATAGAGATTCCACTTCAAAGGTGATTTAATAACTTGCCTTATTGCTTGGTGTACTAATTTCCTGTGATATTTCCATGCAGGAGTGAAGTCAGCAACAACTATGTTTTTCCGGCCTTCGGAAAGAATGTCCGCTAAAAAGAGTTTCCCATCAGAAAATTAACACTAAAGACACTGTACTATAACTGATTCGAAACTGTTTTTAAATAATGCTCCCAGCTTGCTTGCTTGGATTTAAAAGACCATTTAAATGACAAATTTTAAGACTGATCACATCATTGTATCGATTATTTTTGTCATCCAGCCAACCCTGGGAACATCATTACAAACGATCACATATTTACAATAACAACTACACATATTGACCAAAAATGACACTTGTAACTAAATTGCGAGCCATATCATCTTTTATCGATTATCTGAAAATTCCTAATATTATCAGGACTAATCACAAACCACTAGTTGAGGGATTCATTATATTTTAAAAGCCAAAACAGCATGTAGTTTTGTAAAGAACTGTTTTGCATATCAGGAATTGAGAAATCTGGTCATAAACAATCCTTTTCCTAAACATTCCCAAGAACATACCGACCACATTTTACACTAATATGTCAAATACATGTACTTTTGGAGTGTAAGATTATTAAACCACAAACAATGCATATCAACAATGATATCACGTGACGTCACGACCAATTTTATATCCCAAGGAACATCATCATATTTCAGTCCTATATGATCAGTAGTAATCACAAACACAACTCTTTCTTCTAACAACTGGGCTTGGCATTGTATGGGCAATTGTCAAGAGGTGTGAAGCTTCCAACGTACTTTAATTCCTTATCATACATTGTCCCCAGTCGTCGTAGTCAAACTTGTCAAGCAGCATGATGCAATAAGCATGAACATCACTTGTCTGGGTCTAGTGCACCTACACTTTAAGAATGTTTCGGTGTAATGATATGAGATGTTAATCATACACGGTAGTTTCCAATACCAACTTAATGATACATGTAAACCTGCATGGAACATGTTGGAAAGGGTTCTTTTACATATCACAAGAGGTTCGTGTGATACTTACATGAATAAATATAGGGTCGTCCAGCAAAGTCATTCTGTTTAGCGACAAGTGATTCTCTGACCAACTTAATGTTATTTAGCACAACACAGTGAGTAAGTCCAATGTTCAGAGTGAATATATCGCCATACTTTTCAGACAGTTTCGTCAACTTGGTATGCGGGTCTTTAGCGATCACTGCAAATAGTCAAAGAAGGAATAAACGTCAGTAAAAACGATTTATAGTCTATCTCAGGCCCCATTTTGAAATCTTATTGTATTCTTCTGTGTTAGAGCGCCCTCACAGTACGGATGATGAATGCATTACATATGGAAAATAAGACAAAAACATTATTCTAATGATTACGATATAAATGGTGACAACGTTCAAAGAATTGTCTATTGCATCTCTATAGTGGTTTTCAAATGTATGGATGATGACAGATAAAAACTGAAAACTTACACATTGCACTGCCTATAACAGGCCATCCGATTGGTCCAGGGGGAAAACCAGCGGGTTTGATCATTCCATATAGGAGGTGACATACCAGCAGACCAAGCAATAACAATAGAACATATGACGGGTTTGATAGTATACTAAAGAGGTGGCCTATGATTGCAGAAATCATTTTGGCTGGAAAAAAGGGATGCAAAAAGAAATAACGTTATCAAACTGTGAAGCGATTGACGATTAGTGCTTGACTGTCAGTAAACCAACACAATGGACACATTTTTGGCGACTTCTATATTAACTTAAACTTTCTTAAAATTATTCTAGTACCTGTTATAATTTTATATTTCAATGACCTTGCATCATTCACTAAACATATGATGAGTTGAATTAGTCTAATTAGGATTGTCTTTACGTTACGATTACGTCGTGTGGGTGTAGACATGCATTAATGAACCTGTGTGATGAACTTACATCCCTTTAAGGTATTCCTTTGGTACTTAGCATCAGCGGCATTTTCAATCGTGGAATCCAGAATTTGGGACGCCATTCACAGACATTTATCAAACTGTAGTTGTAAATTCTTCATTTAAATGTTTTTGTATAGTATAGTCTAAGGTAACATCACCTTTAAAACGCACAATAGTGAACGAACTGAGAGATTGATTTTTTTTAGTTTACTATTTACATTTTACAGTTTCACACGACTACATTGTAAGTTTTAGACTGCATGAACTATCTAGCATATTAGTATTGTAGACTGTGGGTAAACTGACCCCTTTCCACCAAGTATTAAAATAGCATCCGCAATCACAAAAGTGTTTAGCCTATTATTCGAGGGAAAAAATAAACACTGACGTCAACTAGCAACGTTTACTAAGTAGTCAGTTCAAACAACTCAGGCAACTGAACTGAAAAGCATGACGTCATATAGTCATATTGTATACATTGACTGAAATGAGTTGGCAAATAACATAATTATAAAATCTGTCGAAAGTGTCCTGAATTCATCGAATTTCTCTTGGAATGGCAGAAGTACATTATTGGTCCCTATCCCAATGGAAGGAAATGTTACGAATCAAATTATAACACTTTAATACAAAGGGACTGGAAAATATGTCAAAGAGTGCAAGTTCATTCACGGTGGTATTCATCACGAGATATTTAAATGAACGATTTTTGTTACATGCCATAGCATTTGTAGTATATCTGCTAGACCTCGGATGTTCTTCCGATACAATACGACACACGACCGAACATCGATATCGAGGATGGAACATCCATGTTCGGGCAAGCCCTCATTGCGAACTTATTTCGCTTATAGTATCGAAAGAGCCGAACGTCTAGCAGCAAGACTATAGCATTTGTTGTCTGGACATCAGCCCATTACAGTAGCACATGTACTATAGTGGTCTACTTTTGGTGTAATCATGAAGTAAACATTCAACTTTTATTGGTGAAGGCAGCAGTATGTAGTATTACCACAGGCACTTGTTTACCGAGATATATTCCTGAATACAATAAGATATCGATAGTATTGACATACTTGGGGTAGCATGGGTTTCTAGGATCAAAGATATCAACCGATTCCTGACGTCATGCTTTGCAAAGTGATGAAGACAATTTTATATCTACCTATTATAAAAGACCTTCAAAGATTGCTATGCTTTACCCCTTTAGGGACTGGTCAGTCTCTTCGGTCGCGGGTAGGGGGGGGGTGGATTGGGAGGCGGGGGTCCCCCTGTTTTTGAAATTGGCAGTAGGGGGAGGGGTCATGCTGTTTTGAAAATTGTGGATGGGGGGGGGGGGTGTCATTGTGTTTTTGATTGTGAACAAAATCCTTTTCTACTGACATAAAGCCTTGACTGAACTGACTGGTACATGTATGTATTTATCATCGTCCCTGTTTCTTACTCGAATTATTTAATATTAATTCATGTAAGAGTTCAAACATAACTCTACATATACATATGTCATTCACTTAGATTGCACTTTGGGGCAAAAGGTAACTTGAATGTTTCGTAATGGTATTCTTCAGAGATAGTTTATAAAAAAAGTTAATCTAAATTGTTCTACTCTTAAATATGAAGAGTAGATGTACTTTCTATTTTGGACACAACATGTCATCGACACTACAAATCACCATATCTCATCAGATTCCAGTTTCTATTTATAAGCGGGATACACTAGGTGTGACCACCTACAGTTCTCTTACATACCAGTGACTTTACTATACATGTAATATTAATGCCACTGTACCAATGTTACGTGCCCATTTTTATGTGACATGGAAAACTCATTTAAAACTTACATCAACTTTCGCTTCGAAAACTTTCGAAGCTTTGAAATATTACCTCAAAGGCTATGAATAACCTAAAAATTGCCTTAATAGAACAAAAAATCACCCGGGTCTGCTAAGTATAGGGGAGACCCCTTGGACTCCCTCACCACCAGAGGTCACTCATGCACTCAACCAACAATCAGACGCACCAACGTTTAAAATGTCATAATGGTATTAAACTTCTCTCACCATATGCTAATTTGAGAAGATAGTCAAAAAATTGCCTTAAAAACTCAAAATGTCCCTTACCAATGATACTACCATTAGTTGCGTTGACTTTTACTATAATGATTAAGAACATATTTCAACTCTATGTAAGTATGTAAGTTATAAATACTAGTTTCTGATACTTGATGGTGCTGTCTTGTAAAACTTGGAAATTATTGTCTGAAAGTGTCGTGGTAAAAATGGGCTTCAATTGCAAGAGTAAGACAACCCAAAGAACTTTTATGGGGAGACCCCCTCGAGCCCCCTCACACAAGAAGTGGACATAATTTATCACAGTCACAAGCTCTCCCCCCTACCTCTTACTATCAAGACGCTATTAAACTTAATTAAAAAATATATTTCAACCCTATGAAGTTGCTTTTTACATGTTGGTGTTGTCTTGGAAATTACTGCCTGAAAGTGTCTGAATAGCCTAAAAATGAACTTTAAGATTCAAAAATCCCGTAGAGCTTCTAGGGGAGACCCCTTGGACCCCCTCATAAGAGGTGGACAGTGACTCTTTGTCGGGCCTATTGGCAAAATCCAACCCCCGGCTGGAGAAACTGGCCGGTCCCTTAGGACCGATAGCGGTTTCCATGGAACCGGACCCTCTCCATAAACACGAGTGCGCAATCACATTAATGATTGAAGGCAAGGTCGTTTGCATGGGTAAGGCTTGGGTTACGTAATGTTTGCAGAGTAAAACGAAATGTTTGCATAGTAAACAGCCGGTTGAAAGTTCATGGTGTCGCGTGTCGTTCTGTGATAGACTCATACAGTCCTCGGAGCTTCGCATGGCTAAAATTGTTCCTTTGTATGTACCGATATCTACTACATAATTGTACTCGAATATCCCTGTACTGTCACACAGGGTTAACAATTCGTCAACGTGTCACTGCGACGGGCTCGGTGTTACGTATCGCGAAGCCCGAGTGTTCTGTTGCAAGCCTTGTTTATATTTACGCGGTGTGCGATCCCAGAAACCTTGTTATTTTATACCCGTTTCATATATTATTGGCCAAGTATCTCAATGGTGTAACACATAAGGAACATGGAAGGGCTGAATGAAATCTATGACGCGTAGCTTTATGGCTATGACCGATCGTTATAATTTACAGCAGTGAACATACGCATACTGACCTCACTTTAGGTCAGGTTGAACCTCAATACTAAGTTCTGTGCTCTGACTACACTATAAAGCAGTAAGCTGTAGATAGTATACTAACATACCTTGTTTGGCGATGCCCGTTGTCACCTCAGTGTGCCTCGTATGCGAATACACGTTGGATAGAGGCTGTATTCGGTAGTCACGTGATAAGAACTTAAGTGTACAAATAGAATTACGTCATGGTAGTCTATGAGTAATACTAAGGGGTAAAGCATTTGATTTACGGCTTGAAGATTGTCGGGAAATAAATTGTCGTAGGCCAAAAAGTGGGAAAAAATGCTGACCAAGTGAAGACAACAATTTCTTTTCAATTGTATGAGGTAAGAGAATTGTGGTACATGTGTCTCTGAATTTTAGACTCTCGTCAAAGGTTTATACTGACACTGTCAAATCAAATTTAAGAATGCTGACCTGGCTTAGAATTTTTAAAGAATGTAAACGTTCACGAGTTTTCTGAATAAACACTTTTTGACAGGATTACCTGATTATCACTCTTTTAGCATTGAATTTCAAACATTTCCAGGGACACAAGGGAAACCCCCTCCCTCCCGTACCCAACCCTTCTTTGCTACTTTGTATTTTGATTCAAATTTACGTACTATTGTTACTATCTCGATATATTAAAAAAACAAATGAAAGCATTCTCTTAGTCCGCGATTTTTAAATATGGAACCAATGGCGTTGTAACACAACTATAGAATTGACGTGTTATTACCTTCCGTGAGGAAGATTATATATTAGTGATGGAATGTGTGTGTGTGTGTGTGTGTGTGTGTGTGTGTGTGTGTGCGTGTGTGTGTGTGTGTGTGTGATAGTTTTTTCCAAAAAAGAGTGGCCCAATTCGAATGAAATTTGGTGCTTGTATTATTCATGGTAAAGACTAGAACCAGTTCAGTTTTGGTAAACATACCATTATTATTAATGAGCTATTTATATAATTAATTGTTTTCGGTAATTATGCTATAACTTGAGAATGTATGATTTAAATTTGATATAATTCTGGACATGCATTGATGATAACAACGTGCATGTGTCATATAAAGTTTGATAATATAGCTTGTAGTTTTAATGACTCCTTTGCATAATTCAAATAATTCGGCTATAATTTAATGCACAATTCAAATTCGATATAACTTGGCACATACTTCAAACATTAGAAGGGGCGAAAGCTTGTTGATGTCGCTTTTTATTTAATGGAGTCATTTGCATAACTAATGATATTAATGATAATTAGGCTAAATGTTAAGAAAGCACTTCTCAAATTCAATATAACTTGCTACCTATATCAACCATAACATGGTGCATAACTTCTACAAAGCTTTGTGATATAGCTTTTAGTTTTAATGACTCAATCGCATAATTAATGATCTTCAGTAATAAGACCATGTTTTCAAATTTCAAACTTCATACTTTAAATTCAAATTCAGCTAATCGCTAATGTTCTGATAAGCTTGGCGATGTAGTTTTTAGTTTCAACGACTTATTTGCATAATTAATAATTAGACTATACTCACAAATGCACTCTTCAAATTCAATAAAATGTGGTACATACTTCAAACATAACTAATTCCATCTGTTCTGTTGCATTCTAACAATTATTGTGCGTAGGAATGAAAATATAAAGACTCTGCTCTTATGCCCAGTTTAAATCTGTTTAAAAATGTTTTATGTACACCATAAAGTTACTGTTAGTATTGGTAGCATCTTCATTTCTGAGTCAGTTACATCAATGTTTTGAAGGTTTATCCACTTGCCAAAGATGTTGTCATTTTTGCAATACATATCACCGTTTCACTGATGCTATGAGCTTGGTCTTGTTGCTAGGCATATGGGCATTCTCGTTTTGGGTGTTTATCCACTTGCCTAGCCATCCCTATATTGTTTATCTTTGCAATCTATACCGTTATTTGGCAGTTGTTATGGGCATGGTCTTGTTTGTATGCATGTACCTATGTCCATTTTTACCTCCCGTATGGGAGTGTTATTTTTGTATGTCTGTCTGTCTGTCTGTCTGTCTGTCTGTCTGTCTGTCTGTCTGTCTGTCTGTCTGTCTATTTGTCTGTCTGAACATGATGAACTTTGCCACACATCTTCCATATGCTACTGGCAAGAACTAATTAAAGTTTGGTAAACATCCAATGACCATTAATTAGTCATTTGCACAATCAATGGTTATTAGTAATTCTATATCTTTGGAACGTATACTTCAAATTCAATATAATTAGGTGCATACGTTAACCATAACAAAGTGCATATGTCCTATAATGTTCTATTAGATGTATCGCTGTAAACAGATGAGAATTAGGACACTAACAATGCAAAACCCCAAACACTAACTAGAATAAAACACAAAAACACAGTGTTGCAGTAAACACCTGGTTAGGTTAAGGTAAGCTTCCCAACACCCAGTCACCAAGAACAATTTCCTCGAGGGGAGCAGGTACAGAGGGAGGTAGGTGTAAAAGTAGTTGTCATTGACCAAGTGTAGTAACAAATTTACAATAGTCCCTGTGACTATTAACTATGTGGTAAAATTTGAAGCCCATGTGATGCCATCTTGGGCCACCTGGGTTCATTGACCTTGTGGACGAGTGAGGTAGACTAGCGCTGCCAAAGATGACCAGTCACCTTGAAGCTGGATCATCTCTAGTGTTGCACCACATTGATGAGCAAAGGTAGCCCCTCTATGATAAATACTTTGACTGGTGTTGTTGATCTCGTGCTGAAGGACTTTAGCAAACAGAGTATGAGTTGTAGGCTTTGGAATGCCCATTTTGTGCGAACTATCATACCCCACTTGAAAATGAAGATGTCGCAGGTGAATGTGTACATCATATTTCTTAACTGATGGTGGCAAAGATTGGACTTCCTGAAAAAGGTATGGAATAATAATAATAATAATATTTATAGAATGCTCTAAATAGTTCACAAATCTAAAAATAGAAAAAGCACTTGATACTAAACAACACTTCATACATCTTAAAAGACAGTTCATTAAAAGCTTTGCGGAAAAGATGTGTTTTAAAACTTTTCTTAAAACAATCAATGGTATTACACATTCTAATCCCAGCCGGTAAATCGTTTCATAACCGCAGAGCAACATGGCCGAAGGCCCGTTTGTAGATGAAAGATGACCTCGTAAACGGCACCTCAAGCAAGCCCGAATTTGAAGAACGAAGATGACGCATAGTATTTCTGGGTGTTAAAAGATCAACAATGTACATAGGCGCAAGACCATGAAGTGCCTTACAAACCAGTAGTAAAACTTTGAATTCAATTCTACACTCTATTGGGAGCCAGTGAAGTGATCTCAAAACAGGAGATATATGATCATACTTGCGGCAGGCAGACAATAGGCGAGCCGTGCTATTTTGAACTAGCTGTAGTTTCCATAGTAAACACAAAGGAAGCCCAAGAAACAGTACATTACAATAGTCTAACTTAGAAAAAATCAAAGTGTGAATGAGCCTTTCAAGTGACAAACTTGGAAGAAATTTACAAATGCTAGCTATATTTCGTAAATGAAAGTATGCACTCTTCCATGTGGATGTCACATGCCGCTCCATCGTCAATTGGCTATCTAGAATACCAAGATTTTTAACCAGTTCCCGTCATGTCATCGGGATGGACAGTACAAGTAGCCAATGAGAGGATCGATGATGTCATCTTTTCAGTCAACTGGTCAGAGGTTACGCGCGTTTGTTCTTATATCCATTACTCCACGCCTAACTTCCTGTCTACATGGTCGAGCACTTCAATGGTCAATCGTACCCTACGGCGTGTATGGTTCGTGGCTTACGGGAGTTTTCGGCGTGGCTGAGCTTTTAAAATCAGGGTAAATATGGTACTCTTCTTTCTCAGTTTTAAATTTTGACTACATGCTGGATAAAAAAGAGCTGTCAATATAACTTTTTAAAGAATAAATTGCCAAACTGAACACCTCAACACATTGCTACTTTATTGGGACTCGAGACTACACTGTCACTAGTACACTGTCGATAGTCGTTCGTTCGTGCCTTTTTTGCTACATTTTATCTAAAACGAAAGTCGTCGCATTGCTCCGAACCGGGGCAATACTATAACCGATGTACTGATTATTTCGCAACATCACAGCAAGTGCCAGATAGGCATTCACAGTTTCCTATCAGTACGGGTGTATTCAGTGCTACGGAGCGAGGCGACGACTAGCACAGGCAAATGTGTATATTATCTTTTATAACTGGCTAAAACACGTAAGGTTGTGAACTAAGGAATAACATTCTGTATAAACAAAAAACGTGTTAAAGGGTAAGATTTCAATTGATTGTTAATTAATTTGTTCTAAATTGATCGAAATATTTTTGTTGAGAATATAAATTCAAATGTGGGTAATATTGTGACTTGGAAATACTAAGAATCAATATTTATGCTGATAATTTCACTAGTAGAAAAAATAGTACAGTTTACGACATTTTCCGTACTATAGTTCAGATTGAGTTCAATTCTGTACTTTTATGCTGATGAGGTGGACGTTTCTGTACTTTCCCATTAGCGCCTGTCTAATCGGATTATACTCGATCTGAAAAATAGTTCAGATTGCGAGTCGGAAGTGATTTGAATACATTTGCATTTAGTTCAGAATATATTCATGAGTTCACCCCCATAACTGGGCAGTAAACAAATGAATATTCAAATCTATCTCGCCTGCATGTGATTCAAGGCGTGTACACTAAATGTTTGACCCACAGAAAACTAACAGTAACACTATTTAGTTAGTTAGTTGTCTGTGTTTGACCCCATGAAGGCGGAGGGGGAGGGTGCAAAAGAAAAGGGTTACACACATGTACAGTGTATGATATGATGAGAGCTACATTTAATGTACATGTACATACGAACTGACATGTATACGTACATGTACAACTACGCTAGCATGTAAACGTTAGCAAAAACTCTTACTACTACCTCAGACCACTAAAATACTAGAGTGGTCTGAGCTACTACTACTTGCAAAAAGTATTTACAAGCATTTCCATGTAGGTCAATGAAATATCACCTATGTGGGTTATACTTCAATAGTCGGTCAAACAGCGTAAAGGTCTACATTCTACAATGACAGACATGATTGTTCAACTCGGTGCGATCTAAGATGAATTCACGGTGTATATTTGGTTACGTCGCCTTTGAATTGATGATGACGACTCGTCCGACCTAGACTGTTCTGGTCCAGTTTCAAGTGAAAGTCAGAATTATCACGGTGCCATTGATTATACTAACTGTGATGAAACTCGCCCACTCTAGTCTCTATGACTTCATTAGCCCCAAAATGCAAGAACTTAATAATGGTATTGTAAATCGAAGTTCATGCATGCTCTGACTGTCGCCTGTTTTTTGTTTTCTTACATTTTATACAATTTTGAATTGTTAGCTTTGTATTTCCTGCATTAATGTTGAAAACTGGTCTTTTTACTGTGCGTCTTCAATGCGCAGGTAAAATAGTGTGTTAATCTAGCATCGTGAGTACGCGCTCGCTTATGGTTTCGCATACCTTGGACTGCCTGTCATTCAGTATTGTTTTAGCCTATTTATTTCTAAAGAAAAATGGTCTGTAAAGGGACTGCTTTAGTTGTCACAGTGCCTTTGTGGATTTATAAATCGATTTATGACAAGTGAGTCTACCTATTTTTTTTCCGACCCACTCAGTCAAGGAGTGCGATACACCAATCACCGTGTATTTAGCTTTGTATACAGTGTATGGATAATAGCAAGTTTCGGGACTGAAAAATCATAAATTGTTTGTTAGACTTATTTTTTATTCAATGTAATCTGGGTTGATTGGGAATTTTCAGATATCAGGATTTAAACCTCGGATTTCAACTCAGAAAGGCTATATTTTTTGCCTCAGTCTGAATTATATTAGTAGAACTCTCACCAACGTTCCCAATGTGAAGTGATCTGAAAGTTGGTGAGAGGTTCTCACGTTGGATTGCAGCACTGCATGTTCTTGCCGAGAAGATAAAGAGGTGTAGTAATTATGGTTTAAAACTGACTTTTACAAACGCCAGTCGTGTAGGGTCTATGATGTTTTATGTTGTGGATGAATGCGGCACTTTGATCTGAACCTCAGACCACTATAATAGGAACAGACTAGAATCGCTTTTTGTTTTAGGTGTGAATGGGGCTCTAAACCCATCTTCTCTGTCGTGCATGGTTACCCTTCAAACCTGCTTCAAGCCGAACGTTGTGCAAAACGATACTTCGTGTCTTTACGGTTTTTTTTTGCAATTGTGTTTTAGTGGCCTGAGTCTGAACAAGTGTTCATACAGTACAGCAAAGTCCCACCAACAAAATCCATAGCAATAGATGCAGGAAAACCTCAGTATGGGCGACGGTGAAATCATGGTGTTAATTCTAAAACTTTTGAAAGCAAGAACATATGTTTGTGCAACTTTTGTATTAAAAGCATACCATTCCAATTCAAGGACAACGATTTTGTTCAGAAATGGTGGTAGGACTATAATCCTTCCTACCTCCTTCCTTCCTACCTCCATAGTTCAAAACCGCTGATCGTAACTGCATGGTACAGCGCATCTACATTTATTTCTGAGTTCCGGAGGGCATTATTTGATAAGTACCCCATTCGTCCCTGTATTACTATTAGATCTTGTATAGTCATAACATTACAAAGATATGTGATTGTTGTGATCATTTCATTTGCTCATTATGTATTCAAGTGTAGTCAAATTTTCTTAGGTGTATGAGCAACTTTACTTCACCAATAAATTCTACTTTCTCACGAGTATTGTAAAATAACATGGCTATAATATGATACTACACAGCACGTTTTAGACGTATTTGCATATCAATGTCATCTTCAAATTTTCTTGAAGAATTCTTCATCTAGATACTCTAACATACCTGCACACCAAATGTCAGCCCATTCAATCGATTAGTTTTGCGGCTGTCATTCATTTTTACTTTGAATTCTTTTATTTACAAAACAAATGACAGTTTTTGACCCCAAAAATGACCAAAAACAGAAAATTGAAAATATCTTGCTGTCATAAACAAATATGAATAGACTTCTCGATAAAATTCCATTTACTCATTGGGAACATCGAACGTACAATGTCAAAAAGTCGCACTGGCGCAAAGTATCATGGGAAAACTTTCTTTGGCACACCTCACTTAGGAAATATAGCCGCAACAAAAAGTTAATACTGGGATCATGTCTTTTTAAATTTAGCCTTTACCTTATAGAATAGAAGTATCAAAAGTGTATGCACTAACAAGTATCTGTGGTTTGTGCAAACATGCCAAATCGCTGATGATTGTTAAACAACAAAACTTTGCATACCATTGTCATTAATAATTCTACGTTTTACTTCTGAATCAGTTCTAAACACTTACGATTGAAATGATCGTCAACGATACGCTGATTTGTAGTTGAGGGTAATTAAAAATATTTTACAATGACGATTTCGACCATTAGCCGATGGAGGTGACCCCAACCAAACCTGTCACAAGATGTAAACTTGCACACTTTTTTTGTGTCAATATGTCTGTTCTGGTCAGTCTGTTTTGGGAATTTATGGTACACTCACTGTCGCAGTTTTCAGCCAGGGTCACGTTATTCGACGATTACTATTTGGATAAACACTGCAAAAAAGTAACACCCGTCATTGTTGCTTAGACATTTTCCTAGGGTCTTTTTCAACATGATTTATAGTAAGAAGTAACTTTGTTGATGGTGTAGTCACTGAATTTATAACCCTACATCGATGACTTAGTAATTGAACACGCAAATGAATTATCATGAACACTGATCTACAACCGATCCGACCCTGGGATTCGATCACAATTCATGGCGTCGCTTGCCAGTCTATGTCTATGTCTTGGTCACGCAAACGTGAACACTCTGATATCTGAAACACTTCTTTGCTCCAGATACGCACCTTTTTTTCATGGAAAATGTCATATAGTTTGAAGTAAGCTGGGAGAAAATATTAATGAGATATTTGTAGATTTAAATAAGAGTGAAATGATAGTCAAGTGATTTTGAACCATCTCCGTGTATTTTGCTTTAGCGAAAACACTGACAACTACTAGTATGTGATCGCCCGGTCGTCAAATTGCAAAGAACAATGAAGAACAGCTGAACACCTTCCTGTGGTCATCTGTTCCTTTCCGTACCGACTCTCAATTGTTTTGCTGCGTTTACTTGTATATCTTTAATAACAATAGTTTTTTAACTAACACCAATGTTCTTCCACTTTCTTTGCTTTCAAAATCAGTCACTTACTGTTGTAGCCAGTCAAAGACAGCCATCCTCAACTGGAAACACACCATGACAACAAAGATATACCAGAAAGTCATGACGTTTTGAATCATATCATTCGGCCCCCAACCCTGTTTTTGACAATTAAAAAATGCTCTACTACCCATCACAGCCAGTATCAATCAGACTTTTTCCATATATTATATTCCACCCTAACTTAACCCATATGACCGCCCCATTTATAACTCGTATGTCCGGACATGAACATGATTGGCTTTTCGCTGACCAAGGGGTATGAGACCATATGTGGAAGTGGGGGATAAGCTTATCAAATATGACCGTAGTTCCATGTAAATTAAAACTTATAGTTATGCTTATAGTCGTTACGTTTTCAGTTTATTGTGGTACCCGCTTGATGCTTTCTCTGAAGATGCCGACGGGATCAGTCTAAAATTCAGTTCTGGTGTATAAACTACAATGTATCACACATATCATGACTCTCACTATCCAATCCATCGGCTATACACTGGAGAACACAAGGACTATACTGACTGTTTTCTATCCAGCACGAAATAAATTGAGAATACGTGGAACTTATATGTACATGAACAGTAGCTCCGACAACTCTGACAAGTCTCTATATACCCCACCAGGCCTCTTTGCTGGAGTTCGCGGAGCGTGTGTTGTCAGTGCTAATCTCGTCTAGTTCCTATCACCGTGTTCCTAAACAGTATCGTTACCATTTACACCTCCACTCACTAAACTTGGTTTAGTCATAGAAAATAGAGAGGACCCTCTCTATTGTCTATGGTTTAGTTAGATACCAATTGGCATCTGGACTAGAGCTAATCACGAGTCCATCACAACGTGCATGCATCATTTTCTGATGTCCGCATTTTGGACATTGAAGTAAATGATTTTACATTTCTGAGTCTCATTCTGTATTTTTCCACTGTTCTATATGTGGTAGCTACTACTTTTGGCACAATTAAAAAAAAAAGATGTTACGAAGACGAAAAAAAATATAATCGAGATGCACGATAAACATTTTTGGAAAAAAAGTCACATAAATGACTGCAGTATCCATATTTTTAATTGGCATGATTGAAGACTTTAAAAAATGAATGATGATAAAAGTGAGATTTTGCCTCAGTGATGGTTTTTCTATACAAGCGATAACATCACGATACCGGGTACTTCACAAACATTATCTCACTGACTTCAAAACCATAGTGACTAAATCGTTTCGTACAATTAGACGGCATGATGTTTTTTACGTCTCGCACAAGCATATACAATGGTACACTTTACCAAATTGTAATAGACCATGTAAATATTACATTGACCGATGCAGATCTTGCTCGCGCAGGTTGGGTAGATTTATATGCTACGTTATGCCTTAGGCCTAAAAAATAACTGTTTGGTTTCTGTTACCCGACCCACCTAGTTTTTCACTGCCGACCCTTAACTTTTTTTTACGTGTTCTTGAAAAACTAACAAAATCGCAACAATTGTGAAGTCTCACGAGACATAGTGGATGCAGAAACTGACATCAACTTAAAAAGACAATATAAAACTGTTCCTCCAATCTGTAATGGTTGTACATCTAATGGAAAGAAGCCAATAACACAGAGATCATTTGGAAAAAATGGAAAACCAGAATTAGACACTCGCACATTAATAAAAATAAATCTACCTACCCCACCTATTTATTTATTTTGCCTAATCGGAACAACACAATTTTTTTAATAGGCCTATTTCCTAACTCAAGCTTAAATTATTGGACCCTTGTGAACCAAAAATGTGCGAAAATACAACGCCAAAATAGTAACGCTTTGCACGGTTTTCACACTGAGCAATACGATTAGATCATAGACAGTGAAGTTCTCCAGTGTCTCTGGTTAGACCGACAACAATGAAACCGTTAGCGGGATCTCAGAGTCATACTCATTCACATACAATTTTTGTATGGCTGTTCACGTTGGTTAGCAACATCTCTGTCTTTGAGTTTGAATGAAATCGCTGCCATTCCCTACAGGAAACTGTTCTATGGAATTACATGCCAGGAGCGCTTTCAATATCATAGAATGTTTTGTTGATCTTTTTTTTTCTTTTTTTCTTTTCTTTTTTTTTTTTTTTTTTTTGGGGGGGGGTCGACAACTTTTACCAAGACAACCATTATATTAATCATTATAGTAACTACCTAGCATGGCTAATAGCCATACTGAGGTAGAACTGTAGATTGCTAAAATGTTATGGGTTGCTGGTTGTACACAACCTCAGCATATGCCACTTGACTTTCAGGCATTAATAGGTGGCAGAAATAGTCCGCACCAGGGCCGCTCTGTAGTCCGCATAAAAGGGAGACTAAGCCCAGACAATATTGTCCAGACCAGATTTGGAGGTGTGAACGCATTTAAAGCTGACTCGGTTCTAAATCTTTGTGCATATTCATGAGGTCGACACCTAGAAAATGAACCATGTGTACATTTCTTTTGTCTTTTGTTAGTTAATTTATGCGGGTAAACTGTGTCTTCACTAACATTTTCCACTAAAAGTTTCAAAATTGTCTTGTTTTTTGAAGGACTACTATAATAATATTTCACCGCCCTTGCTTTATTGTCATATCAGGAAAGTCAAGAACTTGACAAAAGCTATTCAAAACAAAGTAATCAAAGTTGCAAAACCAAAATGGTGCCGTGGAGAGTTGTGTCTGGTCATGTTCTGATCATGGAAGTATAACCCACGGTCTGATCTAGTAGCAGTATATCAACGACGAATCTACATTACAAACAAACAAACAAACAACACACACACACACACACACACACACACACACACACGGTGATATTAAAAAGCACGCAACACAAAGGTTGGTTCACATCCCTCGCATCAGTACCGGTACCCATTCTACTGAGTTATAAATATAAATCACATTCTCAGCTACAACATTGAACTTGTATGATACAAAAATCTTCAGAATGTGCGGGCCATATTTTCACTACCGGCATTGGCAGTCACCATCACTGCCTTTAAAAAAAATTAATACAGATAAATGGAAGCAAAAACAATCCTCTTGACGGTAGTTTAGTAGTCAGTTATGAATTATGTAACGTTAAATAACGCTATTCAAATATTTCCCTCTATGCCTCCCATATACCGATAGTAAATCTTCAAACATCCATACAGACATGCGGACTTTGCTCCCTACTAGATACATCCATGTTTTACGTTACTTTCGTATTGCAAATTTAGCTGATGATGTCATGTCAAAGCCACGTGGTCTAAAAACCTGAATCTCCGTACATACATTTCGATATGAAATTATTTATCCGTGACGTTTAGAATTTTGGTCGGTCAATATAGTTTCAATGACCAAGTGTGACCCCCACTGATGTCTAAAGTACTAATATCAGTACCTGACCGGCCATGGCCATGGCCTTGTTTTTGTTTTTGATTTTCTTCAATATTCAAATCTACGTAATGTCTGGTTTGTTAGGCCATAAATTCCAAGCATATTTACCATGATATCACAAATATAGACCAGTTACAGAAAGTAATAAGTGTCAGCAAAATACTGTAATATCGACACTGTTTCACGGATTTTAGGGACGCTGGTGCTTGGATTATTTTACGGTTGACATTACCTAGCCAGTAATATAAGGAGTAGTACATGGGTATTTTATCCCTGGACTCTGTTTATATCGAAATGGAATAAGCTGAAACAGTTCTTCTTTGAGCAGGAAATATGTTGTGATTATGGATATTATATATATACATGTATATAATTGCCAACACATCGGCAACGAGAGTAATGACATTGACTATACGTAATATGTAAAGATGTAGTGTAAAATTGGAATACGGTCGTCAGGAACTAGATTAGGGTAGGGGGAGGCTCAGGAGAAAAATTGTTGTCACGGGAAAAAAACGAATTGGGACGTGCGTGAAAATTCGGATTGTCTGAAAGGGGCCCGGAGTCACGTACAAATATTTTGCTCATGAGTTGAACCAAATTTAACTCCAGGAGCAGACGTTTAACAAGCGTATTTTTAAAAGGGTGACTGGCAGAGAATGTGTGTCTCTTGAAGGGTAGACAATATACTCGCGATAGACTATGGGTTTCAGGCCACTGTGTCAGACGTGGTCTTGGAGGAGTCAGTACAATTCCTCCAAGAGTGGTAAGAGGCCAAGCCTGAAATAGACGGGTTTGCAAGTAGAAGTTTACATGCCTTGTCTGTGGTTTACATTGTGCACGCAAAACATCTCACAAAACCGGCCATAACTAAAGCGGCATATCAGTAAATATGAAAAACGTGATCTTGGTAATTTGGATACCAGTTCTGAAAATATTCTCTGGGAAAATAGGTTAAAATGAACATCGAGATAGCTGCCTATTTCCCATTGTTTATAAATCGTCAAGAGGTTAAGCTATCCACTCAGATGAACCACTCTTTGTCACTTTATAATCTGGCATTATACATGGGATAATTTCCAAAATGTACATGTTTTATCGTTTCATTTTGGACTTTATAGAAGTTGATGACTAAAATTACCTTACCCTCGATGAAAGTTATGAATGCGACTAGGTTTTACCATAGACAGGGTGGAGGGTCTATGGTTTTACCTACTAGAATTAGTTGCGACAAGATTGTAAATGCACATGGGCGAGTTTTGCCAGATTGCTTTATTTCAAGTGATTTGAAAATTGTGAATGGCGGACTTGGCCGTGGTCCATCGAATTGTCGAGTACTACCGTGGTGGCACTAGTCGTTCCTCACTGAAACGGCAAGTGCCACCTTCCGGCGATATTTATTGTCTTTGAACCTTTCTCAACAAATAAATCACACATAACTCCCCAAACGCTTCCATTCTAGAAATCCGGTGCCGACCCTAAACCTTTTTAATAAAGAAGAAAAATCAGTAAAATCGAGAAAATTGTGAGTGAAGTCTTGCCAGAAATGGTCATCAACTTAAAAAAGACAATAAAAAAACCGCGGTTCTTCCAATCTGGAATGCAGAGCAGATGTCTTTGAAATAGAATTATTTAGTTTGGTTTAAAATTTAGTGGAAGTGGGCACAAAACTTGATTTGGTTCTGACTGTTCTGAATTTAGGGACACGAAATCGTCTCCCTGATGGCAGGAGTTCAAAGTGTTGGGACATAATGTGGCCTTTGTCATTTACCATTTTCCCAGCTTTGTTTTGTACACGAGATGTAAACATTTCATTCAAATCAGTCTACTTTTCACTCAATACTTTACTAAACACATTTACAATTTTGTTCAAGACACTCTTGTAGCTAGTCCCTAGACTACCAAACCAGCACAAAAAAGAAAATGTTAAACCGACTCAAAACTCCGATAGAATGTCTGTAATACCTTGGCATTTACAAAATTTTAGGCCCCTCAATTGTTGTAGACAGTAAACTCTAGATTGACATTTCTTGTTAATGAAATCTGTGTTGGCCTTAACATTTGATTTATTATCCAAGACTGTTCCTATATATATATATATATATATATATATATATATATATATATATATATATATATATATATATATATATATATATATATATATATATATATATATATATATATATAGTCACCTGTTCAACTTTAACATTGTCAATAAAAAGGTCGGGCACTACTTTAGGGTTCTTCCTAAAGTCGACCTTTCGTCCAAGTAGTTTTCTTTACACCAAGTAACAAACCTATCAACTTCATCGAAATAAGTACGGTCAGAATTTGACAGGTCAACTAATGCAGAGTTATCAGAATATTTGATAAGTGGATTTGTATCGGTACCTGATGAGCAGTCATTTGTGTAAAGTGTAAATAGTTTGTGTGAGAGTATCGTGCTCTGTGAGGCACCCCTAAATGTTGAATGGAAGGCTGAACTTAATTTTTGGTAGCGAACAAACTGGGAAAGGTTGACAAGAAAATCCATTATCCAGAGGATGAGTTTGGGGTTAACGTTTAAATAACTAAGTTTATGAGCCATCATGTTTGGTTGACTTCTGTTAACGACTGATGAAAAATCAATAACCAATAGTCTTACAAATGAACTTGGTTTTTCAAGATGTGTATACGCATCGTGAAGTAATGTGAGAGTTGCATTATCAGTACCTCTATTACTTTAATATGTAAATTGGTATGGGTCAAGGTGTGAATGTTTTTGTGGGTTTTGACAAAGTAAAATACGCTCGAAGCATTTCATCACAATGGAAGTCAGTGCTACAGGACGATGCCTTGGAAGTTTTTAGGGACCGGACAGATGGTAGATGTTTTCCAAATGGTTGATATCGTATGATCATTGTACGACCAATTGAACACTCTACTGGAAACACTAGCTAACTGCGATGCATAGACATTCAGTAACCTACCACATATGTTATCAGGACCCATAGCTTTCCTTATATTTAGTTTCTTAAAAATAGACAACTCGTTTATCACTGATTTCAAATTAACTCTTCTTTTCTTCTTATTTACTCTCAAGATCTAACCCGATGTTATCTATTTCCTTTCCAAATCGTGAATATCAAAGCGACAGTACATTACAACTTCGCCTCGCCACCACCCTGTGTTGCTTGGCAAGGTGGTAAATAAAACAAGTTTGCCTTTGGGATTATATTAACTGGGATTGTCGACACTGAATAATCCGGTCAATCATTGCACTGCGCTCATTGTATGTCACGGCGTACAAGTATAAACGACGTTCATACTTCCATGACCATAGTTTCTGCGACCTGTCATTTGTTTGACCATAGACACTCCACCTTTGTGGAGGGTCCATGGTTTGATGGGATGCGTTAATTCTGGCAAACTTGTTTGGCAAATCGATCTGACGCAATATAGCTTGTGACCGTGGCATGCATAGCTTGGGTCAAAATCTATAACACCATTAAAGTATAAATAATGTTTAAACCTTCCACGATAACACATACCTTTGAGAAATTATACTGACAGTATAATTACTCCAAGCACAGACTATTCTCGTGTCAAACCCCGACACGAACTTGTTTTTCCTTGAAGAGTATATCTCGTGAGACCTATGGAAATTATCAAAATCTATATTGTAGTTGAAAAGAGCAAGAATGAAAAGAGGGGAAATTTAAGGGACATCATTTCTATATACACGTGTATTGTGCAAAGAACCCGATATCTTTGACCGCGTTGCCGTCAACCGAGCAATGGTAATATATATATATATATATATATATATATATATATATATATATATATATATATATATATATATATATATATATATATATATATATATATATATATAAGAGGTAAGTCATAAACTGAAGGAAAAGTGCTCAATACTGAGAAGTAGAGCTGTATTTACACAAAGTACACAAGTTATGGTACGGAGGCCGTTACGATCTTCAGACGACTAAATAACGGAAATTCAAGTGATAGAATTCGAACTCACAGAAGAACTGGTACCCGGATGTGATGCGCGTTGTTGAGTGACATGGTGGAATGATAGAATGTATTTGTTTTCGTGGACGATTTAGTGGACGATCTAGTGGAATTAGTCTCTAAAAAAAACCATGAATCATGGTCTGAGTACTTCACAAATGTATTCAATGCTCAAGTCCAAAGTGATGAAAGTTTCTCGATTTCCATGATCTTATCAGATCCACCTTGATAGACATAAATTCAGGCATTAATGGTGAGATTAATATCCGACTGTAGTCTTTTGGACAAGGTAATTACTTTGATAGTCTAGTTCCTATACTGTATCATTACCATTTATACCTCCACTCACAGTATAGTCAGAGTCGTTACTCTAGAAGTCTTGAAATGCATGAGATGCAATTTAAAATTCATTTAAAGCCACCCACACAGTCATTAACATCATGTCTTTGTTAATAAATCACAAAACTCTAACCAATAACACAGTCCCTCATAAAGTTAGTGTTTATTGGGACAGTAATGTTCAAATGTGGTATATTTGTCAGCTCATGATGCTACTTATATACTGTTTACATCACCAAAACATTTAGGTTTCACTGATTGGGTGAACAACTTTTTGTGCTATTTGAGGGGCTTTTGGCTAGACGTGGTTTAGTTAGAAACCATATTGGCATCCAGACTATTACTTTGAAGGAGATCATTGAAGAACAATAAAAATAAAACTCAAGGTGTGGATATGGGATCAGTGTGGCATTCTACATAGACATTCTCCAACAATTCTTGTAGACATGTTATGTAACCATTTTTTCTTCACGAAAGGCATGTTCTCACAGGAATCAATGGGGTAGGGGTTTCTAACATTGTCTTTTGAAAGTAAATTACATGTATGTCAAAACTAAAATTATTGTATTTACTAAGAGATGAAATTCTTAAGAAAATTGAAAAGTGGTTATTGGTGGTCATAAACTCGACGTTGTTCGCTTTTTATGAATATCTAGGCGTGATTATGTCAAGCAGTGGTCTATGGTATTTAGCGCTTGCAGCTCAAGCGAGTAAAGCAATGATTGCGGTCATGAGTCAACTTGCAAAACTTGGGGACCTCCTAGTCAAAACTAAATTTAAAAGTTTTTGACTGTAAACTATTACCGATATTAAATTATACAGTGGAGATTTTGGGTTTTAATAGGTCTACTGAAACTGAACGTGTTCAAAGTAAATTTCAGTGTTATATTTTGAGTCGTATATAAACATATATGTAGTCTTTGAGTATGGGAGCTACAAAAATGCTTGACAAGTGTTCATTACGGGAAGTAGGCTGAAATGTTTTGGGATTGCTGAACGAGAGCTGCAAAACTTTAACCTCAGACCACTTCTCCTCAGCCCTGGTTCAAGTTCTTAGGTCATAGTGGTGTAAACTACATCTCAGACCACAATGTAGTGACCTGAGACTACATGTACATGTAGGCCCTACCTACTGGTATATTATGTAACTGCACTTGACGCCAGTGTGATTTCTAACTAAACTGTGTTATTGAAAGAACCGATGTGACGTCATCTGTTTTCTTTGTACCTGACACAATCCCAGCTGCTGTATTTTGGGCATGTTCAAGAGGGACAATGTTTTTAGCTGGCAGCCCATACAGAAGGGCCATTCAGTAGTCAGGTATCGATGATATAAGTGCATGACCAAGGTTCTGACAAACTCCGTTTGTAAGATACTGGCGTATGCGACCATAGACAGTGGAGGGGCCCCCTCCACTGTCAATGATGCGACCTATTGTTCGGGGGTGAAAAAGAACTGATCTACATGTCAACGAGATGTGCTTCTTGAGGTTATAACGGTCATCAATTGTTACACAAATGGTACATGCTGAATCCACTAACTGCACAGAAGACGATCCCATGTTGATGTGGTTCATGAGACGAGGAAGCCTGTTGAACTGAGACGTGATAAGGAGGACCTCGGTTTTGCCATCATTAAACTAGCTTATTTTGGGTCGTTTAATATCATGTGCAACAGTTTCCATCTTAGTTACTGTAGTTGACGTATGTGATTGGGGAAATATATTGGTAAATCTGGTTGTCGTCTGCATGTTGTTGCATATTGAGATTTTGATGTCGGATTAGCTTTCCAAGTGGTGATGTGTATAGACAGCATACGCGTGTAAGAGTGGACCAAGCACAGGGTTTTGTGACACTCCACACTGCAAATGTTTGGTTTCTGATATGCCTTGTACAGAAATGGACTGTTGTATATCTTTGAGGTATAAAGACTCTAGTCGAATGCCTGTAATACCGAGCTCGGAATAAACTTGAAATTATGCTGGAGTCAGAATTTACGGGGGGGGGGCATGAACAAAATTGAGGTTCAAAGGGAGGGGGGCATGACAATTGTGATGGTCTGAAAGGCCCCCGAATATTCTGCTCATGATTTGAACCAAAATTAAACCTCAGGAGCAGTTGTTTACCAAGTAAATTTACATTTGTATAAGTGTATGCCTCTCTCTCTCTCTCTCTCTCTCTCTCTCTCTCTCTCTCTCTCTCTCTCTCTCTCTCTCTCTCTCTCTCTCTCTCTCGTCGCCGTATGTCTCCTTCTCTCTTGCTCTATCTCTCTGTGTGGAGACTTTGTTGAACATTCAAACCACAGGAGCAATCGTTTACCTTGTACTTTGCAAAATTGTTCACTTCATTTACCTACCACACATTTAATTATTAGGCAGCCAATGGCCAAACGAATGTGTGTGTCTGCCAAAATATCTATGTATTAGTTAAAGCGTAGGTAATACAGTTGTAAAATAATTTAATGAGAGTACAATTTGGGTATTGAAGACAATTTTCAAGTACTTTATGGCTTCCAATAATGTGTATGGTTTGAAATATTATGCCGCTAAATGGCCTCCTACATGTCCTTATTTTTCAAACAATTGCCTACTGTGGGAGGGGGACACACCCTCCCCACTAGTTATCGAAGGGGGGTGCCGTTTCTGTCAAGACATAGGATTCAAAAAGAAAACTCTGCTGGTTAAGTTTTTCCAAGTACAGGTTACAGCCCAATGAGCCCACATCCATTTGTAAAGAAATCTCTATGTCTGATATGTATGGACACTGAAGTTGATTTCCACTGTTAGCTTACAGTGTGTCATATAGTGTACCATACTGTACTTCTCTGACGTGTATGGGGAGGGGGTAATGTATAATTGCATATTAAAATATGTGCAGCCGGGGGGGGGGGGGTATGGACGTCGCCATCTTTCAAGCGCTAAATTACCTGTTAATCGAGATTTGTTTCAAAACATTAGCATGGTTGATAATATATGTGAAAGGGGTAAACTAAGAATGGTTTCTGGGATCGCCTAAGTCAACACGACATATATTGTGGATGGTCTGAGATATTCGATTACGATTCACATCGTCCGATTTCCAATCGTCCCAATATCCATATTAACATTCTTTATCGTTTCAAAATCACAAAAATGCATATGTCGTGGTGGGGTGAGTACCGACTCTAGTTTGGTCTCCGCTCTCTCTCTCTCTCTCTCTCTCTCTCTCTCTCTCTCTCTCTCTCTCTCTCTCTCTCTCTCTCTCTCTCTCTCTCTCTCTCTCTCTCTCTCTCTCTCCCGTCTCCCCCTCTCTCTCGTCTCCGTATCGAAACTTATTCAGTCATAAAATCATCAGGTTTCTGACAATTTCCAATACCTGTTACAAGAAAGACTGCAGTACAAGAATATTTGGTTAGCTACATGTATTACATCTGATGCCTTATACGTGACACGCACGATAATTGTCCAGTTTGCATCAGAGGGTGTGCCTCGCCTTCTGTACATGTGCCGTACGTCTGGCTTGTCTGTCAGTGTCACATTTTGCTTCCCCTCTTCAGTTTTCTCAGATGTTTTAAGAATTTAAACATAGTCAGTGTCTGATCGACAAAAATTCTTTCCACTGAAGTTTAGAAAACATTTAGTGCAACTCTACGTAAACGTCATGTTGATGCATCATACATCATCATGAGACGTCACATTGACCTCACACTTCGCTTCGCGCTTCCTTCAACGTCCTGTCGTTATGAAACTAGTTCGAAGGCTTTCGCTAGCGATAGCGTGGCCAGTCTTGTTTTACTGCGTAATCGTCTAATGTTTTCCAAATAATTATGAATTAATTTATCTTTTTGTTTACACTTTGGGTATTTTACTTGCTATTAGAACTCCCGGGCAACTCATATTTAATTTTCCAACCTTAGAATTTGTTCAATGATCGTCAGGTTTGAGTACTTTCCTAAGCCGGTCCCACAACTGTTATACTTATAAGTTATAGCTGGGCGTTGTGACCGGTAACCGGCTATTATCTACATCACTGCCTACTAGGTACGTCAAAAACACACCGTTCGCACATGTGAGCCTGATTTTAGGCAAAATATCGGGCTATTAGAGTGCATACAGGCCCTTTTGTTCGCTTGTATTGTTTGCATTTGGTATTTGGCATTTCGCACGTTGTTTATTTGCACCATTCACAGTGTCTTATCATGCTTTGTGTAACTTGTAAGCCTAATCGACAACTGGGCCAACGGTTTTTACTAGACAAATTTGAAACAAATTTTGCGTCAGTTTGATGGTAAACCTGCGATATTGACTACCAAACTTAGTTAACCCCAGTTATTTTTACTCATGTTGCATCACCATATATTTAGAAAGAGTATATATGAAATATGAGAGCCATGTGAAACTTCTTCAGTGCAAAATGGGATGAAGATATGAGGGCAAAGTCAGTGCTCCTTATAGTCTCGCTGCCAGACTCGAGACTATCGTCCCTAATCTGTTTACCGAGCGCCGCAGCCGCGAGAAGAGCGGGACCAGTCCCCCTCTATTCTCGCGGCTGCGCCGCTCGGTAAACAGATTAGGGACGATAGTCTCGAGTCTGGCAGCGAGACTATGCTCCTTACAGCAGTTTGTTTTTCCCGCATATGCATACATTACCCATAATCCTTTTAAGTATTCTGCAGATATCTGGATATCTGTGCAATGTGCACTCATGACTCATGAAAATCTGGAATGCACTGATCGAAGCCAATTGTACAGTTATACTATAAAAACAGGAGTTATGAGTATACCACATTGAAATAAAACAAGAGAATAAGAGATGAGGGCCCTCAGAATCGTCACGTAGAGTGATATAACAGTTACATGGATGCCGGGCATGTACCCATAGGTACGGGCCCGGGGGGGGGGGGTTCTGCATGCCGAACGTCATTAAGTATTTCCTTTACTTTGGTGCTCATGATCGTAATTTGGATGATGCCCAAGATATTTGAGGCGTGAATACCTGTTGTTCTTCTAAAGGCTTGTTTATTACTGTGAAGATCACACCCTAACACTTAATTGTTCTATAAACGACACATGGACAAGAATACTATTCCCATAGAGGTTAGTCTAGTTAATTCCTGATGGACCGTATTTCGTTCAGCGTTACGTTGTACATAACACGGTCAGTCAGAAACTATAGACGACATGGACGACATGGATGCCATATAATATTCCCAATAGTCACTCAATTTTACTTAGCTAGAACTAATGTCCACAGACTCAAATCTGTCAGCACGTCTCTACTGTGAGTTTGTTGACGCTATTGGCCGGTCAGGTTTGTTAAGAAGCTCCATACACTAGCAATATTTGTGGCCCAATTTTAAACTATTATTGGAAACGATTGTCATGTCATCTAAATCTGTATTACTATGCATCAAACGCGTAGAAATGTGAAACACGTTTAGTGGTGGCGGTATGTAGTGCATAATGAAAAGGCGTACTACGAACATTTATTTCAAAATGAGCCCTGTGATATTACAATCTACGTACGTCCTAACCATGTAGTTCATATCATAAGCCTGCTTATATACATACATATGTATCGAATACACTAGCTACACGTATAGCGTTTATGTACGTATTGATTGCAAGCACGGTAGATTTAAATATTCATTTGTTTACTGCCCAGTTATGGGGGTGAACTCATGAATATATTCTGAACTAAATGCAAATGTATTCAAATCACTTCCGACTCGCAATCTGAACTATTTTTCAGATCGAGTATAATCCGATTAGACAGGCGCTAATGGGAAAGTACAGAAACGTCCACCTCATCAGCATAAAAGTACAGAATTGAACTCAATCTGAACTATAGTACGGAAAATGTCGTAAACTGTACTATTTTTTCTACTAGTGTTTGATAAAACAGTGATATGGTATTTGGTGAAAATAAGTATTTTGTACCCAATGAAACGATATTTCTTTAACATGTATTAGTGTGAAGAAATACTAATCAGCACACTTATTTGGTTGATGTTCAGGGGTTTCTTGTTTGTTGGCCGTGACTGACAATTAGTAACAAATCACCTGATTTGTTCCATCACATCAAAACTTTAATTTTATCTCATATGCAAGACTTTGCACGCACACGTATATTTTTGTTTTGTTTTGTTTTGAAACAGTTTCCACAATTGTCCCGTGAAATTACTCAGCAGTGATTTGAATTGAAATCAATGTCTAATTTAAATTTCTGGTTCTCTCTTGTCAACAGATGAAAAATTACACGTTTGTACAAGATGAAAGTCTTCCTCTACATAAAGTCAAATGTGAAGATATTGACTGACATGCTGAAAACTATTTATAGCAGGACTCAGGACCATTGCAAACAAGTGAAGTTTAATACATGTTACAAAGTGTAAACTGAAGCAGATGATATATTTTATGTATTTATATATTTTATTAGCCACATATATATATTACATATTCATTTTTATTTATTTTCTCCATGTTAAATAAAGTATTGAAAATACAACTGCAGAGAGTTGTTGTTATCTTTCACATTACATCATTTTACGTTTATCCAAAGCTTGACAGTTCATGGCCCCCATGAAGTGTTTAACTTATAAATGAGCCATAAGAGTCTTCTCAAAAACAAGTCAAGTTTGAATGAATCATCAACCAGATACTACTTCAATAGAACAGATAAGCCAATCATTGAGGAACATGTTTGGTATGGTAATATCACAACTAAACTGTCATTGTTACATGAAATAGATTGCACTAATCCTGGTATATGTTACAAGGACATAGTCAAGATCAACCTAGTAAATAGTCCAAGCTAGAAGTAGACAAAAAGAAGAGATTGAATTTTGTGTTACAAACCACCAAATATGTACAGGAGCTTGATAATGTTCTTTCCTGGAGAAGATTTATGAAGTGAGTTGAAAAACAGACTGTCCTTTTGTAAATGTATCCATATGGGACTGTTGTGATCACAGCAACTTAAATTTTATATTGAAGGTTTATTTCTGCTATCTCAATAGTGAGAAGGTCATCGACTTCCTCGTACAATTCAATGTGTTTTTCTTTTTTCACCTATTTTGTTTCAACAAGTTTCTTGTTTACTTCTAATCTGTATTCATCAATAGCAGTTAGATCATGAGGGTTGTCGACTTCCGGATGTAAATCCATCTATACACTTGTGGGACAGTCACAGAGAGCCTGATAGCTATAAAAACAAAAGAAAAGAAAAACATTTGTATGGATCATAATAAAATATAACCATGCATACACAGCAGATAAAATTAACTAGAATAAATTTATAGAAATAACTAAGATGATACACATTACAAAATGACATTACTCAAAGTAAAATTCTGTTAACTTTGGAACTCGGGCAAATCTGGTAACATAATGTGCTGGGTATGATGGTTATCAGAGTACTATCAACCATATCTGTTGTTGTTGTTGTTGTTGTTATTATACTACTACTAAAATTATCCCATCTTGGATTACATTTTGTTTTATGGCCTGTTTTCAAGTGCATGTTTACTATGTCAGATCATAAGCAAGTGACACAAAGTAATAATAAGATATTGCAGTACGTGATATCGGGAATATGTCTGACATACCCTCTTACACTAGTCTCAATTTTGATATCTCCTGGCTCGATTTGCTTTGGCTCTGTGGATGGTGCTAGCAAGACTGACGATGATGCTGTCGGACGAAAAAAAATTCATTAGTACTCTATCGACCAATGTTGAAAGCAGCTGGCAAAAATTGACACAAATAATTTATCTGTAACAGTTACATTACCTACCAAGTGCCAACATATGATTACATTTACGATTGTATACACATGCTTTGCATACGATGTACGTCTACGTCTACGCGTCTAATCCATTTACTCACGCATATATCCGACGATCGATCGACAATGACCACACAACACAACGAAATTGAAGCTTTCATTCACTATCACGCATGTAAATAAGGCTTACGTTACCGTGATTACGTTTTCCAGAAATTCGTTTTAGAACTCAGATAGCTATTCCCTCACCAAAACAAATCTACTCCAAGAAAGTCAACAGGCGCTAGGCTGACAGTGACAAACAACGTGTCACACATAGTACACAGTGTTGAATACGTGGACACACTCGCTCTGATCACCGAGAATTTACACTGCTCCCGAAAAAACGCGCCCCATCGCGCCCCATTGTCCGACAAAAAATTCTGACCCCTCGTTGTAAAGCTTGGAAAATCCTCTTTCAGACTGACTACAGCGATATATGCAAAGGAAAACCTCTAAAAAGACATTTAGTCTTACATATGTACCCATGAACTTAGCACGGACTTTTGAGCAAAATCTGACCTCGCTGCCAGACCGATCAATAGGTCAAAAAGGGATGATAACTCGTACGAGCTCGTACTTACCGCTTTCAGCAGTTGCCATCTTTCTTCGTACGTCGAATATAGTGGCACGTGTGGCATGTTTACATCCGAAAACTACCGAATCTTTTAAACAAAGGGCGAAACTTCTGCCGACAAGTTCCGAAGACTTGGGGAAGAATGGCGGTGAGCCGTGCTCATGAATATTCATGATATTTCGTGACGCTGAAAGATTCCAGTTCACTGAATGGTCGAGCGTGTGGCAGTGAACTGTCCATCCCGATGACATGACGGGAACTGTTAACTACCGGCGCCAAATTCACGAGGGAGCCGCCGATTGCAACATTCACACGCCCGAGATGAGAAAGGGAATGACTCGTACCAAAGCAGATGACCTCCATCTTACTGTCATTCATCTTCAAACGGTGACTCAGCATCCAACACTTCACTCCCCTAATACAATCAGATATCTGAGCAATGGCGGGTGCAGAGTCATCAACCTTGAACGAGATGTAAATCCCGGTGTCATCCGCATACGATTGATACGAAACACTGCGATCAGCGAGCATTTCAGCTAATGATGATGTGTATAAACTAAATAAAATGGGACCGAGTACACTCCCTTGGGGACCCCACATTCCAATTTTTTGGTAGCTGACACAGCACCATTGAGAACTACACCTTGATCACGGTTTGAGAGATAGGAAGTAAACCATGATAACACCTTTCCAGTAATGCCAATTGAATGAAGTTTGTGTAACAAAAGATCATGACTAACAGTATCAAAGGCTGTTGCCAAATCAAGCATGACAAGCAAACCAACTTTCTGTTGACCAATGGCACAAGCAATATCATTTTGTAGTCGAAGTAGAGCTGTCTCAGTACTATGATATTTCTTATACGCAGATTGACGAGGTACATACAAATTATTGATATTCGAGACGACTTTCTCTATAATCATAGATATAAATGCTAAGTTTGACACTGGTCGATAATTGTTTAAAACATCCTGATCCAATGATGCTTTCTTTAGAATTGGGGTTACCATTGCCAGTTTCAGTCGATCGGGAAATTTCCCCATTGACAATGAAAGATTAATAATGTAAGGGGTTGAGAAAAACAGGGAGCAGTGAAGAAATGCAGGCCAATTTAGTGGGCAGTAGATCCATAACACTCGACTTGTTTGGGCACCTCATCAGCCGTAGCCGGCTCAAAATTGCCCCATTTATTGTCCAAATCAGCACCGCAACTCTCAGGGGGCAGTGATAACATCAGTGTCGATTGCCGGGAATTCAAGCTGAATTTTCACAATTTTATCCAAAAAGAATTTAGCAAAGGCTTCAACCTTCTCAGACAGAGTTATATCCGATAAGGGATCAGCACGAGTATCCGAACCTAATAAATTTGATACGGCGCGAAACAGACGTCTCGAATCAGATGTACTGTCCGCAATCATATGCCTGTGTAGAATTCCATTTTCGCATCATCAATCACAGAGTTCACCTTGTCTCGCTCATTCACAAACATCTGACGGTGTATCGTAAGACCATAATCTCTCCACAACTTTTCATATCATCTCCGTGCTTGCTTCTCAACCCGGATGTCATCATTATATCATGGAGCCTCAGTTTTATGTGTGATAACACGGGTCTTCACTGGGGCATGTTTGTCAACAATGCTCTTCATGGACATTGTGTATTCAGACACAAGGTGATCAAGGTCGTCAATAGAAGCTGTCTCTGAGACAAATCGGTCAATGTCGGCTGACAGGTTATCAAGTTTTATTTTTCGAATCTGATGATACGATATTTCTTTGTCACTTACTCTAGTTGGTCTGGATATATTGATGACGAAGAATACTGGATAGTGATCAGGAAAACACATGTCTACTGGCTGTACATTGGCTAACAGGTCAGCATCGATAGAACGAGCAATGATCACGTCCAGTGTATGGCCTTTGCGATGTGTTGCACTATTGACCAGCTGGATGAGATCGAATGAATTAAGGAGATCCAGGAAATGCTTACCCTCTGAGGATGATGGGTCATCCAGATGACTATTCAAATCACCACATAGAATGAATCGGCTGAACTGAATATCATGAAGAAAGGATTCAAATTCCTCCATAAACATCGCAAAAGAACTTACATTCGTTTTGGATGGAGGTGGACGATAAATGGTATGCACCATGACACAATCTGATATTATACGTAGCTCAACAGACAAAGCTTCGAAGGATTTAGCAAGTGTAGGTGTTTCATTTCTCCTTGAAACACCAATACTATCCTTGTATATAATGGTTGTACCTCCACCACGACCGTGCCTCGACTTCTCGTATTTTATAAGCAGGAGGCAAGATCTCGGCTATGACCGGAGCATCACGGCAATCACCACATAGCCAGGCCTCAGTTAGCATCAAAATGTCAAGATTGCGAGAGATGATGAGATCATGAACTAGAGTAGTTTTCTTGTTGATGGAACAAGGATTCAATAAGCAGGCTGTAATGTTAAAGTTATCACACATATTGATATATTTGTTACCGATGACATATTCGTGTTCTAGTTAATTCCATACTTGGTCATATTATGCCCTACATGTACTCTGATTGAGGGGTCAGTAAACTGTACTCAGGGTCATGATATGCACTGATGATGCCACCATGAGTACCTTAAAGCCAGTAAAGAAAACAGTATACATTTCACACAGTATTCTTATTGATCATATTTGTTTGGAGTGGTCAAAGGACATCACAACTCCCTCTCTTAGCTCTTGTATGGTGTTTATTAGTTATTCATTATGTAAATTTGGACTTTATTGACAATAAATTGGAGAACACTTGTAAGAGAGCAGAGTAGCTCTCCACGTTTACGGGAAATGAGTTGAATGAGTACATATGCTCAGTTGTCTGCTGTCCTGATTATGTTTGTCCGTGCTTTGAATATAAACCTGTGTGAAAGATATGATTGTGATCCTTGGTATAGATACATGATCAACCTGCTGTGCCCAGAGATCTATTCTTTTATAAACTTATGCCCTGAGAAGGCAAAGTGATGATGGCTGATCCTGATGTGATGTGTTCAGTGTCATGGCAGGAGGAAACTGGAGCGGCCGGGATAAACTTCGTTGTTTGGTAGAGTTAAACTTAACTCCACTCTTTCACTTTCAACGTGGCAAGTCACTTCAATCAAACATATTGGGTATAAATGTCTTATAATCGATTTAAAATTTAAGTGAGATGAAGGTCTGAGCATATATTTATGAATATCGATATCATAAAGCTAATTATATGTAAATATGCCAAAAGTTGGAATGATGTGTGTTATTACACTTAGATGGAATTCCAGGCTACCATGAGGAATATATCTCCTCATTGCTGGAAACTATCATTAATTATGCAAATTAGTCAGTAATATGAAAGCCACAATAACCATAGCATAAACAAGACTTAAGGCCTACTTGTTACAAAGAATGTATCTATAGAATTGCACAGTGGCAGTAGATACTAGGCGATATAATGCATATATCTATCATACATCACATCAAGTCCGTCACGTGACGTCATGTATTGACACGTCACGTTACATATCGTCGTATATCTATCTGCCATATAATGAATATTTAAATCATGTGAGGTTAGCATAACTGATGTACATAATTCGATTTGTAAATGTAATCAATTATGCTAATACGTCATAATATAGTATGCAAGCAACACCCATCATAAGATCACCGAATTGATCGTTAATGTTACATTTCTAACACCGACTTTTGTACACAGTACAAATCAAAGTCACGAATTTAGATTTGAAATGGACGAATTCGGTTAACACGAATCGTAAGACATCTACATGACTAAAATACAAACATGCTGTACCAGTCTTGACTTGTCATCTACTATTACCGTTTGAAGATGGACAATGCATATGCTTGTTGTCAAAGGGATGTAATCAATTATGCAAATACGTCATATAGTATGCAAGCAACACCCATCATAAGATCACCGAATTGATCGTTAATGTTACATTTCTAACACCGACTTTTGTACACAGTACAAATTCAATTCATGAATTCAGATTTGAAATGGATGAATTCGGTTAACACGAATCGTAAGACATCTACATGACTAAAATAGAAACATGTTGTACCGGTCTTAACTTGTCATCTACTTGCAGTAATAATTGTGGGCTGTGGACTCGATTAGTCCGTTGGGACTATTTCCACAGTCCAAACCAGATATAATTTAGTATTCTTTTGTTATATTTTGTTTGTTTTGAATTGTAGGTTTGTAATACTTGAGTTTATATTCAACTTTGTTCTATTTATTTATATCTGGTTGCATAAAGATTCACTTCACTATTACCGTTTGAAGATGGACAATGCTGGTTGTCAAAGGCAAGTGATTAAAGATTGCATCAAGTCGACTTGGAGATACATCTAAAACAATACGCCTTAAGAATAATTTTAACAATATTTTAATACTAGTTATATTAGTGCTCACTTCTTCTAAGATCATACCACTATTTATTCTTAATTTCATTCATCTCGTACATGAAGAAACACATGTATACATATAATGTGTTACATTGGTTGCTAACCGTTTTATTCAATATTTGCCCGCCCTACAAATTGACAGAAAGTAATAAACTTTATGAAATATCAGCTGCATCATCATCTAATTTATAACAGAAAACATATTTCCATGTAGCGTGTGGATGGGACAACGAAGACAAGAATGAAGGCGAATGTCTTTCCACACATATTATCATTTTATCAAATGTTGGTAACATTTGTGTCATTATAAAACTCATTGAAATTTGAAAAATGCTGAGTAACACCACCTACAGGCTTTATTTACATATCGATTAGGTAACAATTATATTTATGTGAATCTGCGAAACGTGGGCGATTATTCATTTTTCTACACATGTAATCCCACTGAATTGCATTCAATACTATTATTATTTGAGCCAATATATTGTGATACAATGTTTGTCATAAATTTACATATAAAATCAAATCAACCAGTTCTAATTTTTCGTATGATTTATTCACTGCTATTTCCTAATAAAGTGAGTATATTTAATCTAACTATGCGATTCGTCAGTTGACTAAAAGAGTAGTAATACTGGACGTGTTGTTTGTACACAGCTTACAGTAGGGTGTCAAGTTCAAGACTTTCATTCCGTGTTCTCTTATCAACGCTTTCTAGCGACTGCTTTGTATGGAAATACTCGAATCGCTCCCGCCTCGTAATTCGGCTTTAGGGATGGTGGGTTACTTCCTGGGGGTACAGTAAAAACGGTGTTCTGGAAAACGTTGACAAACATAAGGAACATCTCATTTTTGGCCAGAGCTTCACCGACACATACTCTTCTACCAGCCGAGAATGGTATGTAACTTTCAGCCTTTGGGATCAAGGTACCATCTTGGGTCAGAAACCGTTCTGTGAGAGGAAGAAAAAATATTCATGTATATTTAAAAAAAAAAAAACAATTTTCCGAATATAATGGTATATATACAATATATATATATATATATTCGTGTGTATGTATGATTGCGTATGACTTGTGTGCAGTGACTTAAACTAAGACCACTCTAAATACATGCTAATATTGAAATATACCTGGTCTAAATTCTTCAGGATCTTTCCATTCTTTCTCTGTCATATGAATCTTCCATTGGTTAACCATTATCCATGTACCTTTTGGTAGACAATATCCACCTAAAACAGATTATATTCATGGTCATTTAGATGTTCACCCGTCAAGAATATGATCATACGTAAACATTGTGGTTACTACAACGAGTATTACACACTGAAGTAAAACAATTCCTTCCTATGTGCTACACTCGTTTATAACATTCATATCAAGTGTAAAAGTATACTGTTTCAATTGGTTTATTTACAAGCCTATCTAGTATGTGGTCTTCCTAATATGGTCAATTAGCAAATGGAACAGTATATTTTTACACTTGATATGGATGCTTTAAACGACTATGGTACAAACAGAAAATGTTTTACTTTGGTGTTATGGGTACTAATGGAAAGGAATATCAATGAAACTTCGAAATGTTTGAAATTGTGAGTTACAAGATTTATGTGAGTCCATGCTCGCCTGGGTAGTAGGAGAGTTTGAATTTCAACGAATTAGATGAACCACATACAGTACTAATATACGTAGATATGAGATCATCGAAGAAGCATGATATGAGATGAAAATAAAGGAATAAGTGAGGACATAAAAGAACAAAGCAATGCAATGGGCTATGTACAATTTTAACTTTCCAAAAATACGGTATTTACTAGAATTGTGAAATATGTCATTATATACATTGTGTTGATACACCTGTCTTAAACGTTCTTAGCCAAGGCGAGTTTTTATTGCTTATAAACACTGTGTACAATATTACTGACCAACAGATGCATCGCATGTTGTTGCATGTGGTACTCCCATTGGGACCACAGTACGGATTCGCATGGCTTCGTGTATGACAGCTTCACAGTATGGCAGTCTTAACCTGTCTGAAAGTTGGCAAGGGCGATCTCGACCAATAGCGTTGTCAATCTCATCGTGCACTTTAGCCTGTACATCCGGGTAATTCATTAGATAGGCAACACACCAGTTTAGAGAGTGAACAGTGGTATCTAGTCCAGCTGTGAAATAAAGAAATACACGAGATTCACAAAATATGACCAAGAGATTTTTGTGATGCGGGTATCTTTCTATTGTGCGATTCTGCCAATGGCTAACGTCTGCGTTTTACCGACATAAACATATTATATGAGTGTGGACCACTTTAACCACATGAAACGTTAGGTTTTTTGCTATAATCATTGCCAATATAGGCAACAGGTTTCATGTCCGCAAAGTGTTCTACCCAACCAAAGCATACTTTGGAAAAAGCTTCATGCTATATTCAGCTTTGACTGACAAATCAATCCAAGGTTTTTACGTAAAGTTAAGTTACTGCGATGTGCTATCCCTTTTGCATATCGTTTCACATACTTTCAAAGACATCATTCTATACTCCAGCTTTACCTCCAAATACGTCAGCTATGGTCTGTCTGATATGTACATCTGTAATTAATCCAGCTTTTTCAGTTCCTTCTGCTTCATGCTTAGATTGAAGAAGATCGTCTATCAGGTCACGATGGTTGTCTATCAGTAATCACCAACAAAGTATAAAATACATATGATTCGATCACTAGAGCAATGAACTGATGTCACAGTTTTCCTAATTAGGTGTACGAAATAAAAAGGGTTTCTTCGAACCGTTCTTAGTTCTATAGGTTCCTACGTACTTGTCTGTCTTTTTTTTCTGCTTGTCTGTCTGTCGGTCTGTCTGTCTGTCTGTCTGTCTGTCTGTCTGTCTGTCTGTCTGTCTGTCTGTCTGTCTGTCTGTCTGTCTGTCTGTGTCTGTCTGTCTGTCTGTCTGTCTGTCTGTCTGTCTGTCTGTCTGTCTGTCTGTCTGTCTACAATGTACCCACCTAGCTATATTTTTATCTACTTACACAGCCCTAACTATTCCATTGTCTATAAGTCTTAGTGTTGTCGCAATTGAGGAAATACATACGATCATAAATGAACAACAAATAACAAATAGAAAGTAATACATACCTTTATATTGGTCAAATGTTTCCTTGTGATCATCAATCTTCTCCTGGATGAGATTCAGAAATTTGCCAAGTACTTCTCTGAACTGTTTCTCTCCACTGGTCAATGGAATGTAACGAAGCAATGGAACGAGATCGGCCAACAAACCACCACTAGAAAACACTTCGATGAATTCATTGAATATATCCATTATCATTTTCAATTCAGGGTCGTCTATGGCATACCTTGTTAAAGATATAGAGATTATACATGGGAAAGGTGAAGTTATTGGTATCATCTATGGATAAGTAGGCTAAATATCAATATTTGAATTTATGGTTGGTATTAACATTTTGTGAAGTAATAATAAAAAGACCAATCAATGGACTTTTCATCGATGTTTTTAGTATGGCTTTGTTGATATATGAAATGAGTTTACGTCACATTGAGAGTGACTGCTTCTGCGTTGCTCAGCATATGCGTTAAAAAGTTCAAAAACGGCGTTTTGTGGTAAGGGACCGGCCAGTTTCTCCAGCCTGGGGGGGGGGGGGGGGGCGGTGGATTCTTAAATCGGGCCGACAAAAAGTCACTGACCCCCCTATCTGTAAAACCCAAAACAGGCTGACCCCCCCTATCACTTAATTCTAAAACATGATGACCCCCCCCCCCCCATATATGATATTCGCATGAGTGACAGGTATTTTTGATCGTGACTCAGTGTGGACTGCTTGACTGTCTTGCATCTACTTTATAAGATCCCGGGTTAGCACTATCATAATTATAATTATTGACTACACAGGGTAAATATATTTGAAAAGGAGTTTAATAGCATCTTGACAGTGAAAGGTAGGGGGAAAGCTTGAGAAGGAAATATGTACAGCTGTCATGGGGGTCCTAGGGGGTCTCCCCCTAGAAGCCCAGGAGGTATTTAACTCTGAAAAGTCAATTTTGAGACTATTCAGACATTTTTAGAAAATCATTTCCAAGCTTTACAAGACAGCACCAACATGTAAAAAGCAACTACATAAGGTTGAAATATTTTTGAAATATAGTTTGATATCATCTTGACAGTAAGAGGTAGGGGGGAGATCTTGAGATTGGGATGTGTACACCTCATGGGGGGGGGGGGGTCCTAGGGGGTCTCCCCCTAGAAGCCCTGGAGGTTTTTCCCCTGAAAAGTCAATTTTGAGACTATTCAGACCCTTTCAGACAATAATTTCCAAGCCTTACAAGACAACACCAACATGTAAAAAACAACTACATAGGGTTGAAATACTTTTGAAATATACTTTGATAGCATCTTGACAGTAAGAGGGGAAGAGCTTGAGACTGGGATATGTCCACCTCAAAGCCCTGAATGATTTTTACTCTTATAGCCAATATTTACGCTATTTAGACCCTTCAAGCAATAACTTAATACATGCTTTACAAGACAGCAAGTATCAGAAACTGTTCTTTATAACTTACACTAAGAGTTGAAATATGTTCTTAAAAAGTTAAATGGCATCATTATATACATGTAGTAAAGGTCAGCACATCTAATGGTAGTATCATTGGTAGGGGAGATTTAAGGCAATTTTAGACTATCTTGGCAAACATTTCACATCTTGAAAAGACAATATCATCTCAAATTAGAATAGGGTGAAAATATTTAAGAAAAGTTTAATACCATATTATGACAGTAAAAAGGTTGTTGGTGCATCTGATTGTTGGTTGAATGCATGAGTGACCTCTGGAGGTGAGGAAGTCCTTGGGGTTTTCCCCCTGGCGGATCTGGAGTTTTTTGCTTGAGATACTAAGGCATTGTTTAGGTTATTCATAACCTTTGAGGTAATATTTCCAAGCTTCGAAAAGCTAATCTAAATGTACGTTTTAAATGAGTTTCCTATATCACATAAAATAGACATGTAACATCAGTATAGGGGCATTAATATATGTATAATAAAGTCACCGGTATGTTAGAGAACTTTAGGTGGTCATATTTAGAGTATAATAGAAACTGGAATCTGATGAGATGCGGTGATTTGTAGTGTCAATAACATGACGAGTAGAACAATTTAGATTAACTTCATTTATAAACTATCTATGAAAATTGCCCTTACGAAACCTTCAAGTCACAAGTTCACTTTTGCCCCAAACTGCAATATAAGTGAAGCATTGATTGTGAAACAGCCAAGTATTTACATGACATGTTCTGTAACTAGTGTGGTAGCTAGGTAATACATGTATATGTATATGTATAGTTATGTTTTAACTAATAAGTAATATTAAAGAATTCATGTAAGAAAAAGGGACAAGAACAAATATTGACATGTACCACATTTCAGACAAGGCTATATGCCATTGTAGAAAGGATTTTTTTCTTCCATCACAATGACCCCCCCTATCCACAATTTTCAAAACAGCATGACCCCCCTACTGCCAATTTCAAAAACAGGGTGACCCCCCTACCAATCCACCGGACCCCCCAGGCCGAAGAAACTGACCGGTCCCTAAGGTGCTAGAATTGCCCAAATGCTCATTGCCCAATGTGTACAACAGGCTTATTCATAACGTGAGACCGATGCACTTGATATAATGATAATACACAAACACCTGCAATCTTCATTCTCATTACGTTTTGAAGGTTTATTTTATTAGTTACTATGGTAACTGAAATATAAATATACACTATTAATTTAGATATCTAGTTAAAGTTGTTATTATAAGTAGCTAAATTAAATGTTAAGATGGAGTAAAGATTACGATTTTCATACATGCAATGATGACTTATCAATGTGTATGACGTAAGACATAGCATACCTACCGTTTGCCAAAGGACAGGTTACAAATGACATTGGCAATCATTGTAAATATCACTGGGGCCGGATTGAAGGGTTCTCCAGCTTCGATAGTCTTCATCAATTGTGGAAGAGCATCCTCACTTATAGTTCTCTCTAATCGATCTCCACTGGCATAATTTCTGGAGTTGTAAAACAAACAATTTGACAAAAAAGAATTATTAAACACGTTAATTACAAACCGAAAAAGACGCAATTACTAGAATTTTCAATTAAAAGTAATGGTTTGAAACGACCATATTTCATGTCAATACTAGATTGACAGTTTTCGTGTTGATTTACATTCATGATGGAATGATAAAGAATGCTCGGTAAAACTTCAAATAGAATTTTCCGATGGACATGAGGATATATATGCATTATCAAAATTGTTTGTTTGTTTGTTGATAGAAAACGAAGGGACTCTCAAAGAGGTAATCTGTATCACCTGTTATTTTACATATGATTTAAAAACTTGCCTTATTGCTTGGTGTACTAATTTCCTGTGATATTTCCATGCAGGAGTGAAATCGGCAGCTACCATGTCTTTCTCGCCTTTAGAATTTTTGCATTCTAAAATAAAGATTCCCCTTAAACGAGTCTTTTTGTAAAGTTGATTTAAAACTTGCCTTATTGCTTGGTGTACTAATTTCCTGTGATATTTCCATGCAGGAGTGAAGTCGGCAGCGGCTATGTCTTTCCCGCCTTCGGAAGTAATATCCACTAAAATAGAGATTCCCATTAGACAATTAACACTAATGACATAATACTACAGCTGAATATATATTAGACTACTTTGTGTCCAAAGGTTGATCCAAGCTTTACGGTCTTAGATTATGAAAAATAACATTTCCACATCTAAATTACATATGATAACATCGATTACATAATCTTGTATTGATTAATTTCATCAACTAGACAACCCTGGGAATATCATTAGAAACTATCAAACCTATTTGACAACAAGTACACTTTTTGAACACAAATCACACTTGTAACTAATATGCGGGTCATATCATCTTGTATCAAATAGTACATTATCGAAACATCCCTGAAAATATCAAGACCAATCATAACCAAGGAGTTTTGGAACTCAGTATTTTTTAAAACCCAAAACAGAATTTACAAAGAACTGAAAATCAATAATTTGAAAATCAGGTAATAAACAATTGTTTATCCAAACATCCCCAGAAACATACCAACCGAATTTCAGTGTCAAATACTTTTGGCATTTAAGACTATTAAATCACCAAAAATGATGTCATGTCATGTCGTGTCATGTCATGTCAAGAACTATTTTCACCTATATATCACTAGGAACATCCCCATCAAATTTCAGACCTATATGCTCAGTATTAATCACAAATACGGTTCTTTCTTTTTTCCAACAACTGGTGTCGGCATTGTGTGGGTCATGTTTCAAGAGGTGTGAAGCCTCCAACTTTGTATTGTCTCAGTAGTCAAGCTTCTCAAGCATCATGATGCATAGTTGATGAGTATGATTTGTCTGGGTCTTCTAAACATTATTAAGAAATGCACCTACACTTTAAGAATGTCTCGGTGCAATGATATGAGATATTAATCATACACGGTTATCTGCGATACTTCAGATACTGTTGAAAGGGGTTCTTTTAGAAATTACAAGAGGTTCATGTGATACTTACATGAATATATATAGGGTCGTCCAGCAAAGTCATTCTGTTTAGCGACAAGTGATTCTCTGACCAACTTGATGTTATTTAGCACAACACAGTGAGCAAGTCCAATGTTCAGAGTGAATATATCGCCATACTTTTCAGACAGTTTCGTTATATTGGTATGCGGGTCTTTGGCAAGCACTGCAAATAGTCAAAGAAGGAATAAACGTCAGTAAAAACGATTTATGGTCCATCTCTCAAGGCCCCATTTTGAAATCCTATTGTGTTTTTGCTGTAACATAGCGCCCTCACAATATGGATAATGAGCTTATTACATATAAAAATAAGACAAACACGTTATTCTAATGACTATGACATAAGTGGTGACAACGTTAAGAATTGTCTATTATGCAACTCTATAGCGGTTTTCAAATGCATGGTTTTCAAATGTATGGATGCTGACAGATAAATACTGAAAACTTACACATTGCACTGCCTATACCAGGCCATCCGATTGGTCCAGGGGGAAAACCAGCGGGTTTGATCATTCCATACAGGAGATGACATACCAACAGACCAAGCAGTATTAATAGAGCATATGTCGGATTGGATAGTATATTAAAGAGGTGGCCTGTGATTGCAGAAATCATTTTGGCTGGAAAACAATGATAAAACAAGTATAACGTGAAGTGATTGATGATTCTTACTTGGACATGGTTTTGTCGACTTCTACATTTTCTGAAGATTGTCTAAATAATTCTAGTACTCGTTATAATTTTATCTTTCAATGACCTTGTGATGGAAGAAAATTCCTTTCTACAATGGCATATAGCCTTGTCTGAAATGTGGTACATGTAAATACTTGTTCTTGTCCCTGTTTCGTACATGAATTCTTTAATATTACTTATTAGTTCAAACATAACTATACATATACATATACATGTATTACCTAGCTACCACACTAGTTACAGCACATGTCATGTAAATGCTTGGCTGTTTCACAATCAAGGCTTCACTTATAATGCACTTTGGAGCAAAAGTGAACTTGAAGGTTTCGTAATGGTAATGTTCATAGATAATTTATAAAAGAAGTTAATTTAAATTGTTCTACTCGTCAGTATAAACTTGTTGGAAGGGATTAATACACTTTCTATTTTGGACACTACATGTTATTGACACTACAAATCACCACATCTCATCAGATTCCAGTTTCTATTATACACGAGGTATGACCACCTAAAGTTCTAGAACATACCGGTGACTTTACTAAACATGCAATACTAATGCTCCTATACCAATGTTACAGACCCATTTTATGTGGCATAGGAAACTCATTTAAAACTAATTAAAACTTACATTTAGGTTAGCTTTTCGAAGCTTGGAAATATTACCTCAAAGGCTGCGAATAACCTAAAAATTGCCTTAACAGAAGCAGAAAACTCCAGATCTGCCAGGGGAAAACCCAAAGGACTCCCTCACCCCAAGAGGTCACTCATGCATTCAACTAACATGTAAATATTATATATTGGTTGGGGGGGGGGGAATCATCATGTTTTAGAATTAAGTGATGGGGGGGGGGGGAGGTTCAGCCTGTTTGGTTTTACAGATGGGGGGGGGGGGGGGGGTAAGTGACTTTCTGTTGGCCCGATTTAAGAATCCAGCTCTCCCCCGGCTGGAGAAACTGACCGGTACCTTAGCAGCAACGGCATTTTACTCGTGGAATTCAGATTTTGGGACGCCATTCTTAGACATTTATGAAACTGTAGTTGTAAATTCTTCATTTAGTGATTTTATAGTCTAAGGTCATCACCTTTAAAACGCACAATCGTGAGCGAACTGAGAGAATGATTTGAGGTTGTATAGTTTACTATTTATATAACCAAGTGGAGGGTCTATGATATAACACTTTACAGTTTCAAACATCTAAGTTTTAGACTGTACTATCTAGCATATTAGTATTGTAATTTGTAGACTGTGGTCAAACTGACCCCTTCCACTAAGTAAATAGCATACGCATTCACAAATGTGTTTAGCCTATTATTCCATAGAAAAAAGATAAACACTGACGTCAACTGGCAACATACAGTTCAAGCAGTTCAAACAACTCGGGCAACTGAACTGAAAAGCATGACGTCATATATTCACGGTGCTATTCATGAGATATTTAAATGAACGACTTGGGTTACATGATATGCCATAGCATTGTTGTCTGAACATCAGCCCACTACAGTAGTACATGTACTATAGTGGTCTACTGTTGGTGTAATCCTGAAGTAAACATTCCTATTTTATTGGTGAAGGCAGTAGTATGTAGTATTACCACAGACACCTGTTTACCGAGATATATTCCTGAATACAGTAAGATATCGATAATATTGACATACTTGGGGGTAACACAGGTTTTTAGGATCAAAGACATCAACCGATTCCTGATGACGCTATGCATGGCGAAATATAGAAGACAATCTTGTATCTACCTATTATACAAGAACTTCAAAGACTCCTATGTTTTACCCCTTTAGGAGCGATAGAAATTCCAATAGAACCGATAGCGCCCATCTCCATAAACACGATTAACCCAATCACATTTGTTACGATCCAAAATATCGTATTTCGGAATTATGGGAATAAATTCTACATTTCGGCATTGTAGGCCATAGGTCAGAAGTAGACTGGCGATGACGAATCTGGGCAAAAATGATGTAACTGAAATTCACATGATTGGTTGAAGAAAAGTATATAAATAACTTTTATGATGGCATGACCTTATGGTGTGATTTTCTATTTTTAGTCGTTGAGTCAATTCGATTGTATGAGAATTAAAACATCCAGGAGCACTCGGGTAAGTGATTCTGGCAAGCCGAAATCTCTTCAATATTCCTGTACTGTCACATAGGGCTAACCATTCGTTGACGTGTTACTGCGACGCTCGGTGTTACGTATCGCGAAGCCCGAGTGTTCTGTTGCAAGCCTTGCTTATATATTTCGTGGTGTGCGATCCTAGAAACCTTGTTATTTTACCCCTTTCATATACTATTTGCCAAGTATCTCAATATTATCGATTCTTAAAGTATTCTCAAACGTATCTCGGGAAACAAGTGTCTGTGAGTATTAGATAAATGTGTAACAACTAACATATACAATGGAAAGGCTGAATGAAATCTATGACTTTTTACGGCTATGACCAATCGTTATAATTCACAGCAGCGAACATGCTGACCTCAGGTTTGAACCTCAATATAACGTTAACGTTCTGTGCTCTGACTACACTATAAAACGGTATGCTGTAGATAGTTTACTAACATACCTTGTTTGGCGTTGCCTGTTGTCACCTCAGTGTGCCTCGCATGCGAATAGAACGAGTGTGAAGCTACCATCATATTCATATTCATATTCACTTTCAAAAGTTGACCTCTAGCTCAATGTGAATATGATGATAGCTTCACACGTTCATCATCAGATTCGAAGTCTTCCGAATGGGTACGAACATGCGTTCGGTAAATCACATATCCTTCATTGGCAGGTTGAAATCATGTGATTGTAATTACTTTTCACTTGATTTGCGTGGATTTGCATGCTTTCTTCTTATTTTTGCCAGAGTATCCAATTTGCACCATGAATTATTGTTGTCATGGACCATAATTTTTACAATCGATTGCGTTGACCCTCCCCGATCAAGGGAAACTACATACATTGTGATAATTGTGGTCTTGACAACTCTATTTTGTGTAAATTTCACCAGTGTAAGTGTTAAGTAGGGTTTCAAAGATAGCGACACTGCGGGAAATCAAAACACACCCAGCCAAGCCATATTTTATTACATTACTCATACAGGTTTTTTGTACACCCAAATATTGATATTTCATTTTCAAAGATATGGGAAAGGCATACTAAACATCCAAATTAGTTTTTTATATGACAACAATAATTCATGGTGCAAATTGGATACTCTGGCAAATCCACGCAAATCAAGTGAAAAGTAACTACAATCACATGATTTCAACCTGCCAATGAAGGATTTATGTGATTTGCCGCGACCCGAACGCTTGTTCGTACGATCGTACCCATTCGGAAGACTTCGAATCTGATGATGAACGTGTGAAGCTATCATCATATTCACATTGAGCAAGAGGTCAACTTTTGAAAGTGAATATGAATATGAATATGATGGTAGCTTCACACTCGTGCGAATAGACTGAATAGCGGTGGTGGTCTCCAATCCGAACTTTAAACTTTAAGCCCCGATATCTAGTGGTTTCGTGATAAGAACTCACGTGTACAAATAGAATGACGTCATGGTAGATTATGAGTAATACTAAGGGGTGAAGCATGTGATTTCCGGGGTGGGGGGGGGAGGCTGGCGGATTGTCGGGAAATAAATTGTCGTAGGCCAAAAATGCTTACCAACTGATGCATGAAGACAATACATATTCTTACATTGTACACACCCCTTCTTTGCTACTTTGTATTTTGATTGAAATTTGCCTACTATTGTTAGTATCTAGATATATTTAAATGAAAAGATAACAAAAAATCTTTTAGTCCTCGAATTTCAAAAATGGCACAATGGCGTTGTAACACAATTGTGGAATTGATGTTTTATTGTTACGATCCAAAATATCGTATTTCGGAATTATGGGAATAAATTCTACATTTCGGCATTGTAGGCCATAGGTCAGAAGTAGACCCATAGTAGATGTTACTGAAAATCACATGATTGGTTAGAGAAAAGTATATAATTTATAACTTTTATGATGGCATGATCTTATGGTGTGATTTTCTATTTTTAGTTGTTGTGTAAATTACACTGTATTCGAAGTATACTTAAGATCACTCGGGTAGGTGATTCTGGCAAGCCGAAATCTCTTCTCAGTTGTGACTAATTCCCGACTTGGACCTAAACGATCCCGTACGAGAGTATGAGAGTGTGAGTGCTAGAGTGCAACGTTAGAACTATCCATACTTATACCGTTCAACTCTATGACACGCAACATTATTGCCTTCGGTAAGGAAGGTTATATATATATATATATATATATATATATATATATATATATATATATATATATATATATATATATATATATATATATATATATATATATATATGAAGTCAGTGGTAAGATTTGTCCGTAGTACAGTGCTCGTACTCGTACATCAACATCTCCTGACGAGTGATTTACTCACGAAACAGGCTTGTAGAGACGAAAAACCCGACTTGATTTTCTCCTACCCTCAACATATATATACTATATATATTAGGGTTGTCTTTGTCATAGTTTTCTCAAAAACGACTGGCTCAATTCGAACGAAATTTGGTGCACATGTTCATTATAGTAAAAACTAGATCTTACTAGGTTTTGGTAAGTAATTGTTTTCGGTAATTAGGTTATAACTTCAGAACGTACGATTCAAATTCAGTATAATTCAGGCATTGATGATAACAACGTGCATGTGTCATATAAAGTTTGATAATATAGCTTGTAGTTTTAATGCCTCCTTTGCATAATTTAAGTAATTAGGAAAATAATGTACACTCTAAATTTGGTATAATTTGGCACATACTTCAAACATACGAAAGGGCATATATCCTGAAAAGCTTGTTGATGTGGCTTTTTATTTTAATGAGTCATTTGCATAATTAATTAAAAGCTAAATCTTAAGAATACTCTTTTCAAATTCAATACAATTTGCTACCTACATCAACCATAACAAGGTGCATAGCTTCTACAAAGCTTTGTGACGTAGCTTTTAGTTTTAATGACTCGTTCACATAATTAATGATCTTCAGTAATAAGACAATGTTTTCAAATTTCAAACTTCACACTTTAAATTCAAATTCAGCTAATTGCTAATGTTCTAATAAGCTTGGTGATGTAGTTTTTATTTTTAATGACTCATTTGCATAATTAATAATCAGTTAGTACACTATACTTAAAAATGCACTCTTCAAATTCAATAAAAATGTGGTACATACTTCAAACATAACTAATTCCATATTTTCTGTCGCATTACAACAATTATTGTGTGTTTGAGCGAAAATCTAAAGACTTTGCTCCTATGCCAAGTTTTGGATGTTTATCCACTTGCCTAGGCATCTCTATGATTATCTTTGCAATATGTACCGTCATTAGGGTGTTGTTGTGGGCATGCCACATGGTCTTGTTGTAGTATATATATCTCCATTTTTGCCTCCCATATGGAATTGTTACTCAAATCTATTCAATTCAATTCAATTGAAACTTCATTGTCTGCATATAAAAACACAGAAAATTGTCTTCAGACTCGTTAGCAAATATTACAAAAATACACATAATTCACACCAATGAAAACAGAAATAGTAATATGCATTTACATAATGACATAAACGTTCACTTGAGGCTGTCACATTGAGATCAAAATGGCTACTGCTGATGGTAAGAATGATTTTTTAAACAAGTTCTCTTTTTTTGCAAATGGAAACGACGTCCAGAAGCTTCTGGAAGTGAGTATGTAATGCATGTGTCCGGTCATTAACTATTTTCAATGCCTTTCTTTTTACTGACAACTGATGCAAGTGACAAAGAGAAGATTGTTTGCTACCGATGACTTTTTCAGCCATGTTGACAATGCGAGAAAGATTACTTCTGTTCTTTACTGTCAAATTACCATACCAAAGTGCAATATTAAAGGACAGCACACTCTCAATGAGAGATCTATACACCAATTGAAGGACACTTTGACTTACGCCAAAGGATCTGAGTTTCCTCAGGATATACATTCTCTGTTGGGCTTTTTTAAGTTATGCTTTTGATTTCAATACAATGTGGTACATATGTTAAAAATCTAAGCGCACATGTTCAATAAAGTTTGTTGATTCAGCTTAACGCCTTTACAAATAATTTGCATATTGAATTGATTTTGGTAGTTATGCTATATCTTAAGAATGTATACTTCAATTTCAATATGATTTAAATAAACAAGTTATCCATAATAAAGCTGCATATATGTCCTATAAAATGTGTTGATGTAGCTTACAGATTTAATGAATAAATTGCATAATTAATGACTTTTTGTAATTGCGCTTTATCTTTAAGAATGCAAGCTTCAAATTTCATATAATTTGGTTTATCAACCCTAATAATGCTCATCTGTACTTTAAAGTTTGTTGACATAGCTTATACTTTTAATGAGTAATTTGAATAATTAATGATTTTCGTTATGAGTTATATCTTCGGAAAACACGCTTCAAATGCAATAAAATTCGGCATATACATCAACCATGCACAAAGCACAGATGTCGTCTGAAGTCTGTTGATATAGCTTTTAATTTGAATGACTAATTTGCATAATGTACGATTTTCCTTAATTAAGTGCAAACTTCAACTTCTATATTATCGAGCCTAAATGTAAAGATACTGCCTCATTAATTATCAAAATTAGTATTGTTTATTGTTTTAAATAATTAGGCAATACATTACCTATACAAGCTTCAAATTTCATATAATTATTTTTCCCAACTATGTGGTACACCATGTATAATAGCTATGATTTAGAATTTTACTTTCAAACAATGTGTGTAGGCCAAAAAGCCTATGGTTTTTGCCTTTATGGGAGGCATTCAGGATAAATCTGGTTTGAATGTATATCCGGCATATCAACCTTCATTTAGTTGTTATGGGCATGGTCGAACTAAGAATGACGATGAATGCCTTTACACATATATTACCATGTAATCGAATATTTGTAACATCTGTCATTACAATGCTCATTGAAATTTGAAAAATTAGTAACACCACCTACAGGCTTTATCTATATATCGATTAGAGAACGATTAATGCTAATCTGCGAAACTTGTTATTATTCGATTCAATACATTGTGGTACAATGTTTTCATAAATTTACATATAAAAATCAAATCTACCAGTTCTGAACGGTGTTATTGTATGTATGATTTATTTACTGGTATTTCTTGGTAAAACGATTATATTTAACCTAGCTGTGCAATTCTTCAGTTGAGAAGAGTAATACTGATGTTGGTTGTACACAGCATACAGAAGGGTGTCAAGTTCAAGACTTTCATCCCTTGTTCTCTTACTAACGCTTTCTAGCGACTGCTTTGTATGGAAATAATCGAATCACTGCCGCATCGTAATTTGGCTTTAGGGATGGTGGGTTACTTCCTGGGGGTACAGTAAAAACGGTGTTCTGGAAAATGTTGACAAACATAAGGAACATCTCATTTTTGGCCAGAGCTTCACCGACACATACTCTTCTACCAGCCGAGAATGGTATGTAACTTTCAGCCTTTGGGATCAAGGTACCATCTTGGGTCAGAAACCGTTCTGTGAGAGGAAGAAAAAATATTCATGTATATTTAAAAAAAAAACAATTTTCAGAATATAATGGTATATATACAATGTATATATATTCGTGTGTATGTATGATTGCGTATATGACTTGTGTGCAGTTACTTAAACTAAGACAACTCTAAATACATGCTAATATTGAAATATACCTGGTCTAAATTCTTCAGGATCTTTCCATTCTTTCTCTGTCATATGAATCTTCCATTGGTTAACCATTATCCATGTACCTCTTGGAAGACAATATCCACCTAAAAGTGATTATATTCATGGTCATTTAGATGACTGTTGACCCGTCAAGAATATGATCATATGTAAATATTGTGGTTATTACAACAAGTATTAAACACTGAAGTAAAGCACTTCCTCTATGTGCTACACTCGTTTATAACATTCAAGTGCAAAAGAAGCCTAGTATGTGGTCTGTCTAATGTGGTCAATTGGTAAATGGAACAGTATACTTTTACACTAGATATGGATGCTTTAAACGACTGTGGTACAAACAGAAAATGCTTTACTTTGGATTTTACTTTGTAATTCTAATGGAAAGGAATCTGCATGGAACTTCGAAATGTATGAAATTGTGAGTTAAAAGGTTTATGTGAGTCCAGGATCGCCTGGTTAGT